>NC_079317.1:46201644-46426644 GCF_029931775.1 Euleptes europaea
AAAGAAGCAAATGGTACAATCATACTTAGCAAGTGCAAATATAGAAATAAAATGATCAGTTAGGGTTGTCAGGCTGGCCTGACAATGGGTGGAAGAATGGGGAGCTGGGGATTTCTGTTTGGGGGGTGATCAACATCCCCAGAGCTATGACATCACTTCCAGCCATGACCCAGAAGTGATGTCATTGCTTTGTGGGTAACATTCTAGCATTTGCCCAAAACTCTATGGTTAACCATATAGTGCAGTTATACACATAAGTACATAACATCATTTCAAAAAAGAAAAGAAAAAAGGTTTGGAAGAAGGAATTTTAAAGAAATAATAGGTAGATAGAAGAGCCCCCCACACCCATCATACAGTCCTACTTACAGCGTTAAAGACTTCTGTTTACTGTCCCAAGTTCTCCACATCAACTTCTTCTTCAGCTTTAGTTGTACACATGTGTATATGGCTTATAAGTTATATGAACATGGATCCTCTTTTATGACCACATGATATATGTGGTGGACTTCTGAACCATGCCGAGAGGTAGTTTCCCACAAGAAACATGTTGCTGAAGATTTCTCTTTTCCAAATCTCAGCTTATCCAGAGGGATAAACTCAAGACTGTTTTCTTAACCCTGACTTTTAAGGATAAATAAATTTGTTCTCCAAATGAACATGTTTTATTATACATGAACTAAATTATAAATAAAGTAATTAACTCCTTCTCCAAAATAGCACAATGCAGCTTTGAAGAGATGAGAATTGCTGAAGGATCATAATTTAGGATCAATTTGAAGAACAACAACAATGTGCTTGTTTCTGTCTTTGCCTTCCCTCCCTTAACCCTTCAAGCTAGAAACATAAAGTGCTGCCCATATGTTCTTTATGATTTACTCCTGAGAAACATTGACCACAGAAGTCAGCAAGCATTCATCATGAGCTTTGGGCTACTTTTCTTGGTTATGGCCTCAGGCAAAGCTGGGGGCTAAGAACATTCCAGGCAAGGGAGGGGGGAGAGAATTTTTTTAACCAAAAAAAAAAAAAAAACCTCTCCCAAAACAATGTACTGGAAAGCCTAGTTGGACATTATTTTTTTCTGATAAAAGTGCAAAAAACATAAAAGCCCAGCGACCCTTTCCTTTTTAGTGTGTCTTCTGCTTGTCCTCTTATGACTGATAGTCAGTTTTGCTGTCTACCAATATGCTAATTATGAGAACTCTGTAGTGACCTACTTAGCGGCATAGATGCCTGCCAGAGCTCCCCATAACATGTCAAATTGAATCCAAGCTGAGAAGTGCAAGCCCTGTCTACCTCAACACACTTTGCACAAAGGTTGGGAGGGGAAGAAAGGCAAAGGAGGGGGGGGGGGAAAGAAGCTAGGTCAAGTTCACTTGTTAATTCTGGTCTTCTGCGACATAAAAACATGTTTGCCACAATGTAGGGCCATAAGGGCTAACATGATTTCTTGTGTAAAGGGATTCACACAGTAAGCGGATGGACCTGTCTCATGCTGCTTTTTGTATATACCCTAGAGATCTCCAGGCAGACTTCATTAAACTATTCATTTTTCCCCCCATTCCTACCCTGCAGAATAAAGAAAACACAGGCCTCGGAATACTGCTATCAAAGCAGTTAGCAGGAACAATATTTGGTAATGGTGTCTTTAGGTTTTAATGGCTTTTAATTCACCTCTTAATTTTTTCCCAAATATTCTGTGTTAGCATGGGCTTTCTTGAAATACTAAAAGGACTTATTTCTCTATTTGATGTTATCATCGAACTTGGTGGTCTATACTACAAGGATCTTGTTACTATGCTAGTGTAGTGTCAGTGTTTACATAGGGTTGCCAACCTCCAGGTAGTAGCTGGAGATCTCCTGCTATTACAACTGATCTCCAGCTAACAGAGATGTTCACCTGGAAAAAAATGGCCGCTTTGGCAATTGGATTCTATGACATTGAAGTCCATTCCCTCCCCAAACCCCAAACCCCACCCTCCTCAGGCTCCGACCCAAAAACCTCCCTCCGGTGGTGAAGCAGGACCTGGCAACCCTAGTGTTACACCACTGGTAGGGTTGCCAGGTGCCCGGTGGTGGCGGGCAAACCCCTGCTAATTTACCCCTCTGCCCGCCGACCACCTGAGGGTTGGCGGGCAAACATGCACGAGCTCGTACACACCACATGCACGGCACTTCTGCGCATCGCTTCCAGAAGTTTACAACCAGAAGTGCCGCCTCGCGAGGGCCCTTTCCTTCTTAGTTTGAGTGGTAAAGGGCCACTTTACCACTCAAACTAAGAGGAAAAGGGCCCTCGCGAGGCGGCACTTCCGGTTGTAAACTTCTGGAAGCGATGCGCATGTGCATCGGCACATGCACAATCCCGACCTCAGCCCCATAGCCTCCCGCTGGAGGAGAGGGGGGACCTGGCAGCCCTAACCACTGGGCTACCTCTCCCGCAGAGGAGAAGTAAGAGAGCAGGGTTATGACCCCAAAAGCATCAGCACAATGCTACAACAGCGAGTATGATGAGATTGCAGAGGCAACTCAGGAGCAGACAGGAGGAATCATAGCCAGTACTAGCTTCCTATGGAGTAAAGGCCTCCTCTGGTGTAGAAGCCTCCTTGGGAAAAAAGGACTAATTGGGAGTAAATTCAGGGAAACAAGAACTGGGAGCATCTAGAAGGGGAATAAAAGGCCCCAGTAGCTGGGGTTCCCCACCCCTGCTCTATGGCATTGAAGTCCCTCCCCTCTCCAAACCCCTCCCTCCTCAGGCTCCACCACAAAAACATCCCACCGGTGGCAAAGAGTGACCTGGAAACCCTATTTATGCATGTTTGGATCTTCACAGCAATAGAAATTATCTGTGTGGGTGTTCTTTATGACTTAGAATAAGGCATTCCAAGGATGTTTAAGTCCATTCCACATAAATGTGATCTGACCAGAACAGTGCTACAAAAGTAACAGGAATGAACTCACTAACCCTGTAGTCCTAAGGGCACAAACTAGGAGGGAAGTGTCATTGAACTCTATTTAGGATCAAGTGAGCCTAAACTCTAAGCTTCTTTCCTGTTTGGGTTAATTGTGTTGCTACTGAACTTACATATCCAAAAGAGCATATTTGTGGAATATGAATTTTTTCTTTCTTGAAGAAGTGGCACAAACTCACAAGAAACATATGCCTTAGGACTGTAACTGAGTATTGTGTGCAAAAGTTTGTATCTGGCTGTGTATATGACTTCTCCGGATAACAGAGATATGGCTATCTGTTCTTTTTATTATTCCTACTGCTCTGAAAAAGAATTTGTTATTATTTATTATTCCTTATTTTTATTATTCCTACTGCTCTGAAAAAGAATTTGTGGCCAAATAATAACTCAATGTCACACATATTCAGTTTATGATATAACTCCATGAATTCCCACTGAGGAGCAGGAGACTTGGTGCCAGGCAGAGAAGGAACATTAAGCTTTGCCAAAATATTGGAGCAGCCAATAAATGCTCCACTGACAACTAATACATTATTAGCAAATGAGTGCTAGGCTTAAACTGCAGGGAATTGCCTGAAAGCTAAAGCTAGTGTGTGAGTTTTTATTACAGTCAGCTGAGGAGAGAGGTCTGATGGAGAGCAAAAATGGTCCTGGCTGTATTGGGAGAAGAGGCAATACCTGACTACAGTGAAGCTAGCTGCCCACAATCTTCAACCAGTGTAGCATCAACTGCTGAGCATTGCAAACTAATCCCCTCACTTAGGTTGGGAGGGACATGAGGCATATCTCCTGTAGGGTTGCCAACCTCCAGGTGGTGACAACTGATAGACATCAGTTCACCTGGAAAAATGGCCACTTTGGCAGTTAGACTCTATGGCATTGAAGTATCTCCCTTCTCCAAACCCTGCCCTCCTCAGGCTCTGCCCCCAAAATCTTCAGGTATTTCCCATCCCAGAGCTGGCAACCCTAATCTCCTGGCATCTACTCCTCTCATGTGCTCTGGAAAACTGCCATTGCTGCCATTCTGCTTTGTCCTACTGAGACAGACAGTGGAGGGGAAGAAAGCCACCCTCTAAACTTGTAGAAGGAAGCAGCCTTACACCTGATGCCTACAACTTCGTTTCTCCAAGTATGCACCACTTGTCTTGGGTCTTTCCCCCCTTAAGTTATCACAGGCCTCCATTTGTCATGTGTGTGTATATATCTATATGTATATGTGTACATAGTTGTGCTAAACTCAAGGTTCCACTGAATGTGAAGGCATTTATTGATGCTGGATTCCTGAAATAGTAAGCATATTGTTGGAAGAAATGGACTGTGCAATTTCATTTAATGCTAACACAGACTTTGAAGTCTCAGGGGAGGACAGTAGAGAGTCTTTCTTTCGTCTAATCCTGCTGCTGTCCCTTTGTTACCAAGAATGCTACTCTCAGTTCCTTCCTTCCTTCAGGTCACTTCCTTTCTCTCTCTCCCTTTGTCCACCATGAAGGTTGGTCATGCTTTCTGTAATTTTGCTCCATCCCAACTTTGATAGCTAGCTAGAAGCATTTCCTCTGCTTTCCTATCCAGTATGGAGTGCTCTTACAATAAAGAACTTCTATTTCTTTTCTTAATGGCTGGATAGGAAGATTTCTGCCCTGATTCAATCATGCAAAATAACCAGCCATAGATACTAACAATATCTAACCTCTCAGTCTCCCCAAAAGAATATTTCCAGTACTGTATTGCAAACAAGGAAAACTCTCCATCACAATGCTGATAAAGGCTATCTTTTCAAACCAGCCCATCTCTGGAGACATTGACTTCTCAACAATCTCTTACCCTCACACCAACAACACCTCTTCTGCTCCCCACGCTTGGCAAACATGTGTAAAAAGTTACTCCTCAGCCCCAGTTTTTGTAGCTGGGTTGGAATACATCGTTACCCCAGCTTCACGGTTGGCCTCTGCCTTTCCAGTGGTTTTGATGTGCTTTCTACCACCTGGTCAATTTCAGTCACCTGGAGCTGCTTCATTGCTGCCAAGAAACACTTTCCCCTTTTCGTCAAGACCAGGTTTGTTTTTTTGTGTTTGTTTTTTGGTTCTCAACCCCCATTTAGTCTTTCCCCTAGTACACAAGTAGCTTGTTAGGGAAAGGTTTCAACTGTTTTGCCAACATCTTTTTCTAGTTCTGTAAATTGCTATTTTACCTTGCAAACTGCTTAAACCCTTTAAACCTGTTTTCTCTTCAGGTAGTTAAATACAGATCTCTTTGTATTTTGAAAAGCTTATTCCCCCTCATTCTTTCAAATGTTGGTCTAAATCTCAACCTCAGTATACACACAGTTAAATATCTTGATATTTAAATACCCTGCAATATATGAGTCTTTGCTGCGCAAGCAAGGGGAGACCTTTGCTTGTCTGAGGGCCTCCACCTGTATGGTGATTTTGGTAACAGCATCCCCAAGGAATATATATTTTTCATGCCTCATCTGAAGCACAGAAAACACAGATACTTGTTAATAAGTAAAGAGACATATTTTGACATAGGCTGTGTAATAAAACCTTGCGAAAATTCTTTAAAAACAAGATCTATTTTTCACTTAAGCCTGAGGAAATGCAAACAGGGAGTAAATACAATTTAGCAAACTGCTTCTTGAAATGTTAGTGCTGACCTGGATAACAAGGAACTGAATGACCAAACTACACCATGTTAATCTTTCACCCCAAGGTAACTTGCAGAGCAATTCTATATAAAATCAATAGGCTGGACTGAATAACTCTGGATAGGATTGCTCTTTTGATTATTTATTTTACAGTGACTCAAGCCCTAATGTGTGTGGATCTACCTTAAAGCTGAACCTTAGTTCTAGTGCTAAGGCTTTCACCCTTCCTGAGGTACACTAAACCTGGGTCAAAGTGATGCAATAAATTTCCAGTTTCCAGAGGACAAAGGGAAAAGGTAGGAGAAAAAATAGGCAGAACCTAATCAGACTCATTGGCTAGAAGGGAATAGGCAGTAGACAGGAAAGAGCTTGAGGAAAGTATGGGGGAATGTCTCATCCATAAGCCATCACTCAGAGGTGATCAGATTATAATCAAGGACTCCAGTAAGGAGTCTTCAGGGTTCCCTTCATGAAGTAGGGCAATATGCACATAGAGGCATGTGTAAAGAACAAGGGTGTCTGATCATTTGCTACAGCTCCCTAACCAATTTGAACTACAATATCAGGGTCCTCAACTTTTTAAAAAAGTTCTTCCAAATTTCAATAAAGCTTATTGTATTAAAAAAAACCAGATACAGAATGTTGTTAAATGCCTTTTAATGTACAGGGGTATATTAGAATCACTGAAAAGAGGTAGAATGTGCTTGTAGAGCTTAAACAACCTGCTGAACTGAATTGCTATCCACCAGTTGATAAACCTTCATTTTCAAACTGCAAAAGAGAGAGTGAGGATTTGGAAACACTTTGCTGGCACCAGTGTGTGGTTAGTGGGCTGCATGAGGCACAGTGTGTAACAAGTTGTGTAAACTTAAAGGTAAGATGTTTCTCTCAGTTACCAAATATGCAATAGCTTCTGATGCCTGATCCATGTGGCATGGTTTCTGACATACAGGTCCTCCACAGAAACAACTGGTAACTTCATTTCCTAGATTCTCTTCTTGAGAAACCTGATCCAAAACTGTTGATGCAGAGAGTCTTTTTCCGCTGGTGACTACGATGATCCCAACCATATGTCTACTCTTCTGTAGTCAAAGGCAAACCCTAGATGATGACAAAATGATAAATGCAAGGGGAAAACAATGCAACACTTCAATGAAAGAGCTGTAGTTATTCATTTGATTACTGTGGTAGAGTGTCAATTATATGCTATGTAACTTTCAATAGTTGATATTTTTGCAACATAAACATTTTGCCCTCTTAACAAATCTCTGTATTACTATTGCACCTGTATAATTTCACAAATGTAATTTAGTTAATGAGTACTTGAAATAGAAACTGCTTTTATTAGGAACCAAGGAATTCCTAGAAGCTTTACTGTTATCCAGGCATTTAAAATATAAAGCCTCTCACTGAATAGACTCAAAACTTCATGGGTTTTTGTTTTTTTTAAACTGCTTCTGTTGGCTAACAGAATTTGTATTTAGAAACATGGTATTTCTGGTAAATTGAATACAAAAGGAAGAAGTGTAAATTAATGAAAAGTCTAATATGAAACATTATTGTCATAATTGTCCTAAATTTTAATTATAATGGTCTAAAGAATGAAAGTATTCATTTTTCAATCCTTTAAAAGTAAGGTACATTTTGTGATATATTTATTATTCAGGGGGGGGGGGGCAAAAGGCCACTAAGTTAATGCATTGGATCTTTTCCACTGAGAAAATTATCCTTTATCCAGTGATAAATCAGTGACACAATTAACACGAGATCCTACGTACATGAGTAGCTGCAGACACAGCCTTTTTACTTATGTTGGTAACATTATGGGAGAAAGAGCATTTATTATGTGTTACAATGCTTCATTTCTTTAAATATATTACCTCCATTAAGTATAATAGTCTTCTTGATAATTGTTGAGGTGATTTCTACTGTTCTCTGAAAGCATGGAAAGAGAAGCTGAAATACCATGGCATGTGTCCATCAAACAGTCAATATTTCTTCTCTAACATTTTTTAGTACAAGATTTCAGGGGAACACCCTCTAAAACATGCTAACTTTCTCTTCTTTTTCTTTTAAAAATTATGAGAATGGATACCTCAGAGAAATAGAAAGGTGGTGATCAAGTTTCAATCTTAAAAAATTAACACTTTGGCAATTTTTTAAAAAGAGCATCTTCTGTTATCTAGGTCTGGCCGTTAGAATTTACCAATGACATGTCAGTGGTTTTATTATGTTGTGCTCATTCACTGGTTCTGGAAGTAAAGAAGATGGAAGGAGCTGTGGCTCAGTGGCAGAGACACTGCTTGGCATGCAGAAGATCCGAGGTTCAATCCATGGCAATTCCAGTTAAAAAAGTGCCATGCAGTAGGCGATGTGGAAGACCTCTCCCTGAGACCCTGGAGAGCCACTGCTGGTCTGACTGGACAATACCAACTTTGATGGACCAAGGGTCTGATTCAGTATAAGGCAGCTTCATGTGTTTACTTCATGTGTTCATGATGATTGATGGATCTATCTAAAGAAAAATAATAATCTGAATTGTATTTGTGATACATATTTGCCATTAAGCAGCTTCAATTTTTTCTTGATATTCCTCAGATGTATTCTTTAAGGATACAATGTCTGCACATTTACTAGACAGTAAGTTCTCTTGAGCTCACTATTCTATTTTAGTTCAAATCTAGTCTTTCCAATATCACTTTGCTAATTTCAACCACAGCGTCCCTGCCATCTTTTCCCCAGACAGCTGAATCCCTTCCAGTTCCAAATAGACAACCAAAAAAAGGGGGAAAGAAAGCCTAATTAATATGATAAATGTAATTGCTATAACAACAATTTCTGAAAATTGTTTGAATTTATTTTTGAAAAAGAAACCGTGTGTGTGTGTGTGTGTGTGTGTGTGTGTGTGTGTGTGCAGATATAAACTAATAACACCAAACATGGGTCTTGCAGTATGGTCACCTGCTCACACAAGCATCTAGGTGACAAAAATGTCCATAAAATAAATTATATTATAGATTAAAAACTAACCCCCACCCCCGAATAGACTAAATAACCGAATATAACTAACATGGCCCGTTGACGCACTAGCAACTTACCTCGCAAATTACTTGCATCCAGTACACAAGAATCCAGACCGCTTTTAAATTCCTGTTCCCACTCGCCTCCTTTCCCCGCTGCACTTGAAAATCCCCAGACCGGCAAGCTTCCAGGCATGCCCAGTCGGCGCTCCAAGCAAGGGTTGCGATTGGTTCAGCTTTAGTAAGGGAGGCGGGGCGAGTGCAGGGGTTGGCTGGCAGCAGGATTGAGGTCGCATTGCATGCTCCCACTTCAAGGCACCGAGTGTGGAGGACACTTTATTTTTTTAACTCGCCTTATCAGCGGATCCTCTTACTGCGGAGAAACTGCGCTCTGGACACATCCTGGGAATCCTTCGGGTGAGTTGCAGTGGGAACATGCAAGGAAAGCCTGCGGAAGCCGGCGCCGCAAATGGTAAGTGCGGACACGGCCCTGGTATAAAATTATCAATGTTTCCAGATGTGTGTAATAGCAATCAGTGACAAAATATATTAGCGCAAACACACTGATTAGGTCAGCTATTATATGAAATGAAAGGATGATTCAATACCACAAAGACAGTACTGCACACATCCCCCCCCCCGCCCCGATATAATAGCTGGGATACATGTGCTGATACCTTTTAGAAGCTACAAATTCACACAGCAAGAGAAAGGTGGTGGGAAAGACTTATTCATTGCCCATTGCCCATCAAACAGCTGATCAGCATGTCTGGAGATGCTGGCAAACTGCAACATGTGTGGTTTTTTTGAACGGAGGTATGCTAATTTGTTTTCTTGTTTATTCACATATTTACTTCAATTATACTCTGCCTTTATCCTCAATCTACCATTTTGTTCAAGAATGCCTGTCATTATTCCCCAAATGTATTGCCTTGCATTTTGTGACACTGAATTTCATTCCATGACTGCTGTTCTTCTTGATCAGGTCATTCACTAAGCACTGTAAAGGTGTAAAGACCTAAGTCCACTGATGTCAGTGGGAATAGAAGGAAATAACTCTGCTTAGGAATACACAGTAAGTATACAACATCCATATGCATGTTCCTAGGGATATGTGCAACCTCCTGTGGCCATTTGGTCCTTCCCAGGGGGTGGAAGTAGCTCATATACATTTTTGAGACCCTAATACTCTTCACATTCTTTTGGTTCCCCACCATTTCTTATTAATTAGTCCCCTGCCAATAATTAAAATGCTACCATTGGTCTCCAGATAGATAACCCTGCACTTTGTGCAGCTGAATTTCATTCCATCACTGTTAATCTTCTTCACCAGGTCATTCTTAGGACAATCTGAAGCACATTTACACCCTTAAGTCCACTGATTTCAATGGACTGAGAAGGGAGTGACTCTACTTAGGATGGCACTGCCAGTTCAACCATCATGGAAGAGATTGCAGCAGTTCAAGAAAAGAAGGCAGCAGCAAACCAAGGATATTAATATAATTATTTGTAAAGAAGTGAAACTATTGATTGCATATGAGGTTCTGGGTGATCACTGCATGAAATGCAGGATGCTAAAGTGACATTTCTGTCATGCACAATAATGCCTTGATGTCTCTTGTTCACAGATGGAAAATGTGCCATACACATGCTGCTTATCATAAAACACACAATTTCAGCGTGTTAATGTGATGTCCATGCTATAGGGAAGATATGAAATGTTAGGATTTGCTTCCCTCAGGAAGAGAGATGAATCCTGAGAACATCAGAAAAGCATAAACTAGATTTTCTTGTCTGCACAGTTGCTTTCATGTTCATGTAATCCCTTATATACACAAATATTTCAATATTGATTTCCTCTGAATTCTACCATATGAACAGAAAGCAGTGAATGAAAACTGAATTCTGAGACACACAATCTATGAACAGCAACAGGCACTGACTTGCAAACAGAGGATAATTTACTGGGACGAAAATTGGCAGTGGGCGTAATATACTTGGCACATTTTTAAATATTCTTTAGCATATTCTGCTTCAAACTTGTTAGAAGGATATGCTGTAATTGAGATGCTTTTACTGACAGTGTTGAAAAGCATTGCCAGAAGTTTTTCCTTATATATACACACAAAACCGTGCTATGAAAAATCTTCTATACTATTGAATTGCACAACATTCTTCAGTTGTAATTAAGGGGCGACATCAACTCAACTAGAACCAGGAAGTTCTTATTCAAACCAGAGTGTGTGTGTGCCATTACAGCCAAAGCTCCAAAAGGCTGATATGAGTTGGAAATTGAAGAGAAAAAGGATATTTTTCAATAACAAAAGCAGCAGCAACAATAATAATACTAATACGAATAAGAAAATTGTATTTATACCCTCCCCAGGTAAAACCAGACTCAGGGTGGCTAACATCATACATATACACATAATAAATACAAAATTTAAAATACAAGTAAAAACAGAACCAATTTTACTACATTTCCATACAGATGGCACCATCAACTATTTTCCCTTGGGGAGGATGTTTCTACGGGTGGCCATAATCCCAGATAACAATAGGAGGGCCAACAGTCCCAGTTGATGTTATCCATTTCAAGGAGGTGGAGATAGAAGGATAAAGGAGAGGAAACACAAGAGGAAAGACAAGGGGAAAAGGGAAGGAAGGGAAAGGGAAGGAGGGGAAAGTAAGGGACAAGGAGAAGGGAGGGGGAGGGGAAAGGGAATAAGAAGGGAAGGAAGGCTAGTTTATGCTGTACTACCATTGCTGTCCCCAACCATAGGCCTGGCAGAACCTCTATGTCTTGCAGGCCCTGCGGAACTGGACCAAGTCCTGCAGGGCAATAGTTTCATTTGACAGAGAGTTCCACCAGGCTGGGGCCATAAAGAATATGGGAGTATTTCAAAACATTTACTCCTGGATTAAGAGAGAGATGAGGATGGCTCACAATTTGACTTGCAGTCTTATTCCATCTGCTTATAAAGAAATGTTCGATTCCCATTAATTTATTCAAAATTTTATTTTGTTTTCTAATGAAAAGCACAGACTGAATGTTAAAAATGAAGGCAAAAACAGTTATACTACCAAAAGGTATAATGAAGAGATGTACAAAACGAACATTTATTGACAAATACACAAAACACAATGGCCACAATCCAATTTACAATTAGTATACCTTAAATCAACAATTTTAAGCATGCCTATCTCTGGGCTGGATTGTGTCCAGTGTGTTTACACGAACAACATTTCCTCTTGTCTTTGGCACATTCCTATGAGTACCTTGGCTGGATGACAAACAGGGGAAAGCCCTGCTGTCAGTGGTATGTGTAAACTTGTCAGTCTTGTCAGCCAATAAAATCCTATCAGTGATTGTTTCAGTTGCCTGATATTACTTGAAGTGGAATTTAGCAAAAGCAAGAGTGTAGACGGTCAGGAATTTCTACAAGCTTATTTGCATTTACAGAAACTGCATAATGACCACTTCATGAAAATCCTAAACACTTGAACAAACTTGAATCTGAGTCTAAAACGGTAATTAGGCTCATGATAGTGAGGTGTGTAGTAGCACCAAAATTCAGAAATGGAATTCAGAATGTAGAAATATGACTCAGGGTTTGCACTTAAACATTGTAATAATTTCAGATCCAGATTTTAGGTAGGGCACTGTTTTTGTTATCGTGGTTTTTTAGAAACGTTATTTACCAGTTTGAGATTTTTTTTCTGGTTATTTTTCAAGCCTCAAAATTTGGGAGCTTTTTTTGTCATTCCTGGAAGCAGGAGCAGGGAAGGAAAGAGAGGAAGCCAGCCCTGGACTTATCATGCAGACGTTATCTCGGCACTATAGGAGAAGCTAGAGACTTACTTTTTTAAAATGAAAGCTGGGAAGGCAGAGAACCTATTACTATACAGTTATATTAATATATTCAATTGCCAGCTTTTAAAAATTAAGTTACCATCCACCGCTGGTGGGGATGGGAACAGCTGCTGTGACAGACATGCCTTGTAGGATTCCAGGAGCACTCTAGCCTACCTCTGCTTTCTCTGAAGCTGGCAATGGGGAGAAGCCTCCACCAGGGACAATGCTAGCCTGGTCCTTTCCCTTTTTAAATGTTCAGGGCCATGGGTGGAGACTGGGCCTACATAACCAACAGCTGTTAGCCTCCCTCTTTCCTTGCCACTGGAAAAGAGATACCAAGAAACAGCTGCTTCCTAGGACAGCCTTCTTTTTTGCCCTCCTCATTCCTCTACCTCCCCATAACCCCAGAACAGTCCTGAAATTCTGGGATATAAATTTTCATTACTCCCAGAATTTCTGGAGTGTTTTGCCTCGTTTTGGGCATCCCTGGGCTGACTCGAAACAGCTAATTCGGGACATAATTTTGTCTCAGGTGCATCCAGTTGCACACCTCTAACTATGACACTTGGAATTCAGAATGTTTAAGAAACTGGAATTTCCAAATGTCTCAAGTCTCTTTAAAGTCAACAGGAAATAGCCACTCAGCACTATGAACAAGTCAGACCGCTCTTTAAAAGGTTACCCTCAGCCTGTTAATCCTTTCCTAGTTTATGTGCCAAGTCCAAAGAGCTGAACTGATGTGGCAAGTGCAAAGCAATAGTCACAGTTGCCAAGCAACAGTGCCAGGGATTTGGGCAAGGAGAGCATTCTGGGGAGTCAGAACTCTGAACAATAGCCTTTCCAACCTCCAGGTGGTAGCTGGAGATCTCCTGCTATTACAACTGATCTCCAGCCGATAGAGATCAGTTCACCTGGAGAAAATGGCCACTTTGGCAATTGGACTCTATGGCATTGAAGTCCCTCCCCTCCCCAAACCCTGCTTTCCTCAGGCTCCGCCCCAAAAACCTCCCGCTGGTGGTGAAGAGGGACCTGGCAACCCTAATTATAAAGCAGGTTTGGCTGAAAAGGGCCAGTGTAGAAGTACTTTCTATTGTCTGAGCCTGTTTTAGGATTCCATAAGTGCAAATGTCAATCACAGGGAACAATCAGGTCCCTGCTCCCGCCCCCACCAAGGATTTCTGAAGAATATGTTTCACTTTCATTTACCAGGCAGCTCAGCCTGCTTTTTATTGTTGCCAATGGGATTTCAAAACTCCTTGTGTTATAAAATTTAGTTTTGGAAATATTCAGAACATTATAAATATGACATTATTCCATGAATTTTGAGTATTTCCTAATCCAAATTGCATATCCCGAATAATCATAATGCTTTAATTAGGAAATGAGTGCCAAACAAGGTATGAAGAAAATACTTACCAGCACGTTTGAAGGACCATCTCTTTCCATGTGTCCCTGTACTAGGGTTGCCACCCCCTGGAGATTTTGGGGGTGGAGTCTGAGGAGGGTGGGGTTTGGCATTGAAGTCTCTCCCCTCTCCATAGAGTCCAATTGCCAAAGCGGCCATTTTCTCCAGGGGACCTGATCTCCATCACTTGATCAGTTGTAAAAGCGGGAGATTTCCAGCAACCACCTGGAGGTTGGCAACCCTACCCTGTACACCAACTACGGTCATCAGGCATCCATCTGTTGACTATCCCGCCACTTAGTGTGACCCTTCTGGCATTGACCAGAGCCTGGACCTTTTCCATCATGGCTCCTGCCCTGTGGGATGGGCTCACTGGAGGCCTTCAGCAGGCTCTGCAAGGTCTGCCTGTTTGCCAGGCCTTTTGAGGGTATTTGCAAGGCAGGCATCTTTTAAGGGGAGGAGTGGGGAGTGATTTGGGGCTTGGTTTTTTCATTGGTTTTGGTGGTGGTGTTTTAACTATTATTGTATACTGCCTTAAACCAAGAGGAAAGGCAGGATTAAAGGTAAAGGTCCCTTGTGCAAGCACCTGGTCATTCCTGACCCATGGGGTGATATCACATCCCGACGTTTTCTAGGCAGACTTACGGGGTGGTTTGCCAGTGCCTTCCCCAGTCATCTTCCCTTTACCCCCAGCAAGCTGGGTACTCATTTTACCGACCTCCGAAGGATGGAAGGCTGAGTCAACCTTTAGCCAACTTCCGTCGGGATTGAACTCAGGTAGTGAGCAGAGTTTGGACTGCAGTACTGCAGCTTTACCACTCTGCACCACGGGGCTCTTAAGGCAGGATTACAAATGTTTTAAATAAATAAATAAATTTTAAAATGTAGTGCTCAATTTGATGATATACTTGAAAAATACTGATGAATTCTAACGCCTCCTAAAATCAAACACTTGTTGCTGTAAACCACTGCATTTATTGACAGTAAGAATGGAATCGAAACACAAAGGCACCTTATTTTTACAAGCACACAAACCATGGATGTGATTCCTTTGAGTTATCCTCTCTATGTAATAGTGAGGAAATAATCTAGTTCCCATCCTAGTTTCATATCTATTGGGGGCTACATTAGTGACATGTTACATTAGTCTGTTACCAAAACTTGCTCTACTGGGCAAAACTAGATGTGACTTAGAGATATCACTTAAAATTTACTATGCAGTGCTTGTAATCTCCAACAATACTGTTAGAAATAGTATCACAACTTCCCTGTGATGAAAAATAAATGATGGGTTTAGGTCTATTGCTGCAAATTCTAGATGGGAATTTCTTTCCTCTTTCCGATTCTTGTTTCATCAAGGCCACAGGAGAACTTACCTTTAACATGTCAGGGTGTCAGTGGCGGGTCTTGTTCCCTTGAAAGAAAACAACTGGAAAAAAGGAACAGCGAGACTGATTTTAAAAATGTCCTGTAGCATGTAGGCAACATTCATGCACTCTACTTAAAAGATGATCCCCAACAGAAAATTTGGACACCGTCATTTTAAACCATCACTTTAGTGGCAGTTATGTAAAACAATGATTGGTTGAATTTAAATTCACAGATCAAAGGAGGAGGGAATTAACCAACACAGTAAACTGATTATTCCATGGGTGACATAACCAAGCCATGCTTTATCTTAATAAAGAGCAACATCCATCTAGTCCTTAACTGAATTCCAGCCAATGCAATAATACTCAGTTGTTAATGACTTTGATGTTAATGTGGAAAAGTGAATGACTGCATAATCAGTGAAATGGGACCTCCTCACAGTTGGAAATGTTTAAACCAAATAATTTTGGACGGTGAAAAGAGCCTTGAGTGGTGAAGATATTGGCTGGATCCCAACTTCTCTGCCTTAACTAAACAGGACCTGAAAAACTTTACCATACTTCTCTGTTCCAGGCTGGCCTATAACTCTGCCAGTCCCAGAGAGCTGTAATTTTATATATACATATCTATGGGTTCACTGTGGAAAAAAATGTCAGAGCGTATGGCACCAATAATACATACACATCTATCATCATTCAGCTGAAAGAGTAATTAGTTAAATCCGTCTTTGGGAGAAGAAATAGAAGAAAGGAAACAGAAGTCAAGACGGGAGGAAAACTAGGACCCAAAGCTTGTTTTATATATTGCATGTTACTAAATCTGGTTCAGGAGTCTAAAATACAACATGAGTCATTCCCAGCAGTCCCCACCTCCCTTGTTCCCTCAATCCCAGCTCTTGCAGTACTAAAAATCCCTAAAATTAGAGATGCTTCCTAAACTGTTTGACTTGACAATAATTGTTGTCTTTTGGAGTGAACAATTGATGTTGAAAGGAAGAACCTGTGGGCAACAAATGTAATTTCTGGGTACCCACATTATGTTTTTAGTTTAGGCAAGGTTTTTCTAAACTTTCAATATCCCATTACATAGGCACAGTACCTATTTAATCCCTCAGTGGGCCAGCTAGTAGTGCTGAGTACTGAACTTATAGGAGAAATAGTAGCAACTCTTTTATTTTACACCTTTGAAGTTATATGAGGAGTCCTGACATTCTTAAAGTCATATATATTTGCACCACTGTTAACATTTGGAAAACACCAGGTCAGTGTCAACTTCCTAGTAGCACTTCTTTTCTCTCAAGCATAATTTTTTCATTTTTGTCACATAAACAGATTTAAGAATGTTGTAAGGCTGTTGAAAAAAAAATCGGTATAGTTCGGATTCGGCCGAATTCGGCCCGTCTGGATTCAGGATATGCCGAAGTCCGAACTCCCCCGCTTCGGGTTCGTGCAATTCGGTGCTAATTCAAAATTCGGGGAAAAGATTCGGCCGAATAAAGCCATTAAAAACACAACGCCTTTCCGCGGCTCCGGGGGGCATTTTTGGGGGTAGAGGTCCCAAACTTTCAGCGGAGCTTCAAAGGACCCTTCTTGCCAGACACGCCACGTTTTGTAAAGATTGGGTCGGGGGGGCTGACACTTAATGTGCATCTCTGAGCAGAGCTTGCCGCCCACGCACAAAGCTCCCAGCCCCGACAAACAGCTGAGCTGCGGGGAGCAAGGGCGGGGCAGGTGCAAAGAAGTTTGCAAAGCAACACAACTGCAAAGCAACACAACTGCAAAGCAACACGTTTGCAACCATGCAAAGCAACACCTGACACCTGGGAGTTTGCAAACCATGGAAAGGGACAGAGGCAGCTAGCTATGCATAATGAGCAGGAGGGGGTGGAATTTCCCCTTTTGCATCAGACTCGAGTCGGGACCAGGCAAATGCATTCTTTAAGTCACCATTTGAAAACCAGTTTTGAGCAAGCATCAAAATAGAGACTCGAGGGGGCACACACCAGGCAGAACGGACAAAAGCCCCCTTTGGCTTCTCCCCCCACCCACAGAAACTGCTCCCTCCCCACACACACACAGACTCTGCTTCCCCCCCACACACACACACACAGGATAAAAATTATAGATTAAAGCCCCCAAAGGGGTCTTACTGTGGTTGTCTTCTGTTCCATCAGGAGGGGCTGGGAGGAATGGGTAATCCAATACGATTCTATTTAAGCACGGGAGGTTTTGCCTTGGATTTGCCACTCTGGAGATGCATACAGGATCGGGTGATCCATTCATCCCAATAGGGAAAAGGGGAAAGCCCATATCTCGGGACCCCCTGACCCAATGTTTACAAAACTTGGGGGGTCTCTTAAGAAGGCTCGTCTGAAGCTATGCTGAATGTTTGGGGGTTGCACCCCCAAAAATGCACCCCATGCAGCCACGGAAAGAGAAAAGGGGGAGCCCATATTTCTGCCCCCACTGAACCCATCTTTACAAAACTTGGGGGGTCTCTTAAGAAGGCTTGTCTGAAGTTATGCTGAAAGTTTGGGGGCTGCACCCCCCAAAAAGCGCCCCCTGCAGCCACGGAAATGGAAAAGGGGGGAGGAAAAAGAGGTGGAGCCCATATCTCGGGACCCCCTGACCCAATGTTTACAAAACTTGGGGGGTCTCTTAAGAAGGCTTGTATGAAGTTATGCTGAGAGTTTGGGATCTCTACCCCAAAAATGCGCCCCCTGCAGCCACGGAAAGGAGCGAATGTGCACACCCACCCCCCTACAGAAAAGTAGGGGAGGGGATGTTAGAAAGAGAGACTAGCTCAAAACAACTCCAATACAAAGAGAAATCTGTTCACTCAGATGGGTGTGACTCTTCTACCTGTTCTTACATAAGCAAATCTTAAAATGTAGTGTAGGATAAAATGAGAAAAGCAGATACAATAGGAAGTTACAAAGATATCAGTGAAGTAATTAACATCTGTAAGGGAATGGATATGATGTTCTTTAATTGTACAATTCTGGAATCAAGGATTTAGAAAACCAAGTTACTGTCACTGAGAATGAGCAGATTGTGTTTTAAGCCGATAAAAGTCAATACAAATTTAATTAACAAAAGAATAAAGTGTTTAATGGAAAGATATAAGAATTATTTTTTGGCTGTGGGAAAATGCACGTTTTGGATTTTATAAAATTCTTCAGTAGGCCCACTGGCTTTGGGGTGTTCCTACCATTTGCTTGTTCTTCCAAAGTGCTTCACCAAAATTCTTTCAGACAAGTAAATTTTGCTTTCTCTTTCCTCACTTCTGCTTAATATAAGAGAGGATTTATGCACTTCCTTTGCACCAAGCCATTTCCACATCTGGAGCTCAGGCATCTCCCTGTGGGAGGAGACTGTGAATTAAACTCTCACATATTACAAATGAAGTTTGAAAAGAGGAAGCGCATGTCCCTCATACTTCCTCTTTCACTGTTTCCTTCAACATGGGAGATTCCTCCTTTTTGTAAGAAAAGCATCCCAATTTTCATCTGAGAGTGGGCCAAACTAGTCTCCTCTGGGTTGTCGAGAGTTTTCCTTAACATAAGATGTTTGAAATTATTTGAATATAGAAGTTTCTAGAAATTGTTTACCCAAAACAGCCTTTGTGTTGATTCTTGCAATACCTGGAAGTATCTGAACATTTTAAAAAGGTTTCCTGCCATCTCCTCTAAATTCAGATTATATATGGGACGACAGCCCCTTCTAATTAGTTTTATGTTGTTATGGATGAGATCTACTATATATTCATTGATTCTTCTCATATAGAAGTTTCATGGCTATGGCTTTTCCCCAAATAGGTACTAGATCAGCATCCTGCTAACAGAGAAAGAACAAATGTAAATGAGTTTAGACAGAGTAATTGCATTGATGAACTGACTATCAGTCTATGATTGGGTATGCTTTGATTTTCTTCTGGTTGTACGTGTTTCGCATACAGTCTCAAAGTACCTCATAAACATTTTTAACACACTATTATTTTTTTAAAAATTCCTTCAGACATATGTTTGTAAATATATTTTGCAAGATTTTTAGGTATCTTTCTTTCCTGTCCCCCCACCATGTTCACCCAACCAGTGCTGAAGGATACATTCATCTTCCGTTTCAGATTCAAAGTCGTAAAATCAAACTTTGAATAAGAGCAACGTTCTAAAGTGTTACTTATTTGTTTTCAATCTATTTATATTTTAAAGACATCCGTTTCCCCCCTCTGCTTAAGGATGCATGACTGGGAGGATGGGGAAAGAGCAGAAATTGCAGCAGCGACAGCAGCCTTACGTTTGCTAACCTTCCCCAAAATGCAGCTGCAGGTATGGTTGGAGGAATGCCAGCCACTTGCCCTGTTTAAATCCCACATAGCCCCCAGGCTCCAGAAACATGATATTCCTGATTGTGATCATTAAAAAAAAAGAGAGAAGCTATGGATTGTTAAACTGCTCATCCAGGCCTGCAGCTGGGTTTGACTCAGAGTGCAGAGTTGGAAAAATGCCCGCGTGGCAAGATTAGAAACTCATTTGTGTAGTTTATGTGGCCTTGCCAGGAGCCTCCCCCCCTTTTTTTTTCAAGCCTCCTCCAGTTTATTAACTTTAAAAGCACTCCTTTCCTGTTGGGGATCTGGCTGGGTTGCTGTGAGGCAGCTCTCTCTCCATTCAGCATCAACAACACTTGGAGGCTTTCTTCAGCCTGTGTGAGATCATCGACGGAACTTTCAAATGGTCCCCTCTCTCTTCCACCCTCCCCCCCCCAACCCCACAACTCTTTTCATTTCACTTCTTATCCTGGAGTGCAATCTAAAGCCAACTGCTTTAAAACTTTTAAAATACACTCAAGAAGCGACTGCTTCCAGGAATACATGTTATGAAAAGAGGAAAAGAAAAGGCCTTCTTGTCATCAAAACTATAATAATTATGTGTCAAGGGTAATTACTGCTCTGTAAGTAATACTTGTAATGCTAAGTGACAGAGAAGACGGCACTGAGAAGTAAAAGAGAAACTGCCGGCTACATGAAATCTGATATAAAATTAACCACCCGCTTAAATTTTGTCCAATAGAATTTGTACCTTGAAAAGCAAAGGATGTAAGAACTAGGACAAGTGAAACAAAAGTGACGTTCTCTACATTTCTTAAGTCAGTCATTCTAAAATATATATTCAGGCACAGCACTCTTAAAATGTATACGATCATAACTGCATGAGCCTCAGGGTCTGTCCAGTTCAAGGGTTGTTTTTTTTTAAATCAGGATTGTCTTGGATAGATAGGGTTTCCAGCTCTGGGTTGGGAAATACCTGGAGACTTTGAGGGTGGAGCCTGAGAAGGGCGAGGTTCGGAAAGACGAGGGACTTCAATTGCCAAAGCAGCCATTTTCTCCAGGGAAACTGATCTCTGTTGCCTGGTGATCAGTTGTAAATAGTGGGAGATCTCCAGCCACTACCTGGAGGTTGGCAAGCCTAGGATTGAGAAGGAACTGACTTCAGCTTTCTCCCTTGGCCCATTAGAGGAACCAGAAAATCCACGTGTGACACATCCATTTTTCTAAAAGGAGATACAATGATAAGAACAGAGATTTGCATCTAAAAATTGCTATTCCACAAATGAATGCACAGTTAAAATATTCTTGCAACTAATATCAGTAATATTCATTGTGATTTACAGTTAAACTATACTTACAACTAATATCAGTAATCAAACCTATTTTGTAACTATTCAGCCATATTTGAACAATATAATTTTTAATATTTCACAATTCCAATTTACCTCTACATTTCAGATTATTCTTGGGAGTGAGCCACAACTCAGCCCAATGGCTCATGAATAGTCTTAGAAACTGAAACAGTATTATTAATTATTTTGCACATTTTAATCCCATCCTACCTCTAAGGAGCTCTGGGTGGCATATACCAGTCTCCCCTCCTTCATTTTAACTTCACAACAGTGTTGTGAGGTAAGTTAGGCTGAGAGAAAGAGTGACTGGCCCAAGGTCACCCAGCATGCTTTATGTCACAGTGGGGATTTAAAGCGGAATCTTCCAGACCCTAATCCAACCCTTTAACTACTATACCAGCTGTTTGCAAAAGAATGAAACAATTAATATATAATAGATATTACCTATCCCAGGGGTTCAGGAGTTACATGTGACTCTTTGGCATGCTACCTGTGGCTCTTTTCCAATGTGTCATCCTTCCGAGGTTCCAGGAAAGTGAACACTATTATTGCCCATTAGGGTTTGTGGTTGGCAAGTAGTTCCCTCCTTAAAACACTTGCTGATGGAGGCACTGTAGGATAGGTAAGCTGTGACGCTTCATGTGCTGTGGGCCTCATTCCAGAGATGAAAGTAAAGGGCCAGTACTCTCCCAAAACCTCTTCTCCTCCCTGCACTGGGGCAACTGCAGGGAGGACAGCAAGCTATCTGCAGAGAAGAGAGAGTAAAACCACTGCAGCAGCCACCCAAGATAAGAGTAAGCTAGCCACAGGGTGGGGAGGTTACTCCCATGGCCTTCACAGCCAGCTGGTCTTCCTCCAGACAATTTGGCAATCTCATGCTGGGGAGAGAACAGTAAGACAGAGAGAAAAACCCTTCCACTCATTCCAGACTCATGGATACTCAGAAACTCCTTGGGGCAGGGGAGTAATTAGGATGATCCACCCCAGGAGGCTGCTGGATTCAGAAGGCTTCCAGGGATTTTCCACTGGTGGGTGGTGACTAGAGAATTTTCTGTGGTGCCTCTTGAGCCTTTTTCTCTTGAGGCTCACCATAAACCTACTTTACTTTGTTTTAGGTAACAGGCTAAAACAAATCCTTTTGCTTAGGTTTTTAATTAGAGGTCTTTTCTTTCCAACTTTTTAATGGTTTGGTTCTGTTTTATGCATAGTTTTCATGCTGTTTATGTCCAGTGGCTTCTTTTAGTGGCTCATTTTTAGTGGCTTGTTTTTTATATTGTGACATTGTTTTAATTGTAAGCCACCTCAAGCAGGACTCTGAATAAGCAGCATAGAAATATCCTAATCAGTGGTTACCAACCTGTGGATTAGTGATAGGGTTGCCAGGTCCCTTTTCACCATTGGCAGGAGGTTTTTGGCATGGAGCCTGAGGAGGGCGGGGTTTGGAGAGGGGAGGGACTTCAATGTCATTGAGTCCAGTTGCCAAAGCGACCATTTTCTCCAGGGGAACTGATCTCTATCGGCTGGAGATCAGTTGTAATAGCAGGAGATCTCCAGCTGGTACCTGGAAGTCGGCAACCCTAATCAGGGACCCCTGGTGGCACATAGTTATTTCAATAGGTCCACGAATCCATCCAGTATGGGCAGGTTTCAGCCTTCCTACAAGTGTGTCTTCCCTCTGGGCTTGCCTTTATGGAGGCCACACCTCTCCCCCCCCCCAACTGTCAGACTGGCTGCCAGCTCAGCTTCATCCATCTGCTGGTTTGCCACAGCATGGCCACACCTCCCCAACTGGATCCACCTGCTCTGAGCCCTCACCAGGAAAGCAGCATCAGGCCATCCTCAGCCACAGGCCCACCAAGCATACACTGGCCCAGTCAGGGCTGTACCTACTTGCAAGAAGAACTGCTAATGATGAAAGGCTTGAGTGGGGTATATCGGCTCACATTGCCCACCCTCTCCTATCTAGGGTTGTCAACCTCCAGCTGATCTTCTGCAGATAGAGATAAGTTCCCCTGGAGAAAATGGCTGCTTTGGCAATTGGTCTCTATGGCTAGGGTTGCCAGGTCCCTCTTTGCAACCAGCGGGAGATTTTTGGGTAGAGCCTGAAGAGGGCGGGGTTTGGGGAGGCGAGGGGAGGGACTTCAAAGCCATAGAGTTCAATTGCCAAAGCGGCCATTTTTCTCCAGGTGATCTGCTCTCTATCGGCTGGAGATCAGTTGAATTAGCAGGAGATCTACTGCTACTACCTGGCAGTTGGCAACGCTATCTATGGCATTGAAGTCCCTCCCCTCCCCAAACCCCATCCTCCTCAGACTCCACCCCAAAAACCTCCTGCCAGTGGTGAAGAGGGACCTGGCAACCCTACCCTACTCCCATCTCCAGCTGGAAGTCCTTATGCCTTGAATGGAGGCCTGGGCTGTGGCCCTTTCAGGAGTCACTGTTCTGCAAGCAGCTCACTCATGGGCCTCTCATATTTCTTGCAGCCCAGCAAGGCCTGAGACTGCATCAGGCATGCATCATGAGGCAGGAGCTTCACTGAGATGTGGTGTCTCCCTCTTGCCCACTCCAGGGTAGTTCAGAAAGTGTGAGGGAAGAGGGGTAGCCTCCAGACAGTTCATGTATCTGAAGCAAGCTCTGACTCAAGAATGCTTATGCTAGAATAATTTTTTTACTCATTAAGGTGCCACTGGATTTCTCATTTATTTTTTGCCACCTAGATTAGTAATCACTGCATTATCAATTGTGGTGAAGATTTACAGCTCAATACATGTGCACAGAGATCTGACAGCATATTGTGGAGATGAGGTCCCCCTTCCTACAACCCAAGCACCATCAATAAGGCTGGCTGGGGGAGCCAGACTACCCTTGATCATGCCTGGATCTAGCACAATTGAGAATTCTCTCCACAAGGAACATTTTATATTGAACTTTAATCATTATTTGTGTTACATTTTATACATGTGAGCACCTTTGGGAGCCAACTTACCGCTGAAAAGCAGGGTTAAAATCAAAACAAATAAGCATCCAATAGTTCTGTCAAGGACCGAAAACTTATTGAGAGCCAGCGTGGTGTAGTTGTTAAGAGCGGTGGTTTTGAGCGGTGGACTCTGATCTGCAGAACCGGGTTTGATTCCCCACTCCTCCACTAATGTGGTGAACTGGATTTGCTTCCCCGCCCCTACACATGAAGCCAGCTGGGTGACCTTGGGCTAGTCACACTCTCTCAGCCCCACCTACCTCACAGGGTGTCTGTTGTGGGGAGGGGAAGGGAAGGTGATTGTAAGCCGGTTTGATTCTCCCTTAAGTGGTAGAGAAAGTCGGCATATAAAAACCAACTCTTATTATTATTGTTATTATTATTATTGGATATCCAAGTGAATTCCCACAGACTAACTGGCTGTGACCTGGATGGCCCAGGCTAGCTTGATCTCGTCAGATTTCAGAAGCTAAGTGAGGTCAACGCTGGTTAGTACTTGGATGGGGGACCACCAAGGAATACTGATGTTGGTATGCAGAGGAAGGCAATGGTAAACCACCTCTGTTAGTCTCTTGCCTTGAAAACCCTACTGGGTTGCCATAAGTCAGCTGTGACTTGATGACACTTTACACACAGAGAGACTTAATGCTAACTGTGTCAGCAAAGTGGTCATTCTAGGCAGCTAAAATTCTAAACTACACAAACATACGAAGCTTTCTAATACTGTGTCAACCCATTGGTCTGTACAGTCTACCCTTTTAGGAGTCTTCTGGTCTTTGAAAGCTGCAAAACAGCAGCAGCCTTCAACTTAAATAACTCAGTAGCAAACATACCTTCTGTTGACCAAATATGTAATATGTCTCACACATGTACTTATTACTGTTTTTCAGTTGTATGTAGATTCTGGGGTGATTAATAAAATACAATTTCATTTAAAAGGGTTACTGAGTTCTTAGTGGCTTTTTGTCATTGTGTATTTTCTAAGTCAACGGTATTTTCTATGTACTGATAGGTGGAGGTCCACAACATTTTTAACATTAAAAAGGTGTCCTCATACTCAAAAGCACTGGGGACCACTGTCCTAAACAAACAAATAATAGGGCTGGCTAAGGTTGGAAATTGATGGGGAGAGACACTGGTGATGGGGAGAGGTACTCTGGAAATATAAAAAGTTATAGTTATATTTACATAGACTAGTAATCGTTATATTTTCGTATGTGTGTGTTTGATAGGGCAAAGCACAGGGCATACAGCACTCGTGGTTCTTTTGGTTGCTGTAGCTGCAAAATGTAGCGCTGCATGACACCTATCCTCTCCCACATGCCTAACAGCAAATCTCTGTTTTGTTTATTTGAATAGTTTCTATTCCTGTCTGTCTAACAAAGGCGATCAAGATGGCTTACAGACAATTAAAAACACATAAACAGTAATCACATATTAAAATTACATTTTAAAAAACATGAGCAACAGAAAGCCAAGGTAGACAACTAAAGCATCTACTATTAGCATTTATTTATGTAAAATATTTCTTTTCTATAGGCCATTTTTGCAATGAAAAAATCATACCTTATTTCATTTTCTATCTTTGAAGGGGGGGTAGTCTTCCCTTACTTCTGTGGCTGCATTTCATTTTTTTATTTTTTTAAAAGGTCAGGAAATCTCAGTTTCTTGTATCACATGTCATTTAGCTCCAAAACATCACAATTAAACAACTCAAGACCAAGATCACATTTGCGGGGATTGTTAAGATTGTACTCTTTCAGTTAGCTTTTAATTAATGATCTGTGGGGAGATATTTTTTATGGCAGGCATCTGGAAGGGCTTGATTAATAAGGTGCTATTATTGGTCTGTTTGAAATAGTGTTTAGAAGAATGAATGTTTTTATATGGGAATATTCTTGTTTTATGGATTTATTGGGTTTTGTATTTATTGACTAACATTTGTTAGAGACCTTGAACATAGGAAAGCTAGGAAATAATTTTTAAATAAAATAAATAAAATGGTGGCTTTTCTAAGGACTTCTCCAAGATATCTACAGAGTGAGAACCATCACAATAAAGGCCCTGCTTCTTGCCCCCACCAATTTTACTTCTCAGGGCTGAAAAGCCCCACTTACATCCCAAAGGAAACAAATTACCAGTGACCAAGATGCCAGAATAGCAAAAAGTAAGATGCTTTACATAAAATTATCCTGTTGGGCTAATGAATAGTAGTAGAAGAAGAAGAGCTTGTTTTTATATGCCAACTTTCTCTACCACTTAAGGAAGACTCAAACCGGCTTCAATCACCTTCCCTTCCCCTCCCCACAACAGACATCCTATGAGGTAGGTGGGGCTGAGAGAGCTCTAACAGAGCTGTAACTTGCCCAAGTCACCCAGCTGGCTTCGTGTGTAGGAGAAGGGAAACAAATCCACTTCACCAAATTATTCTCAAAGAGTGGGGAATCAAACCCGATTCTCTAGATCAGAGTCCACTGCTCCAAACCGCCGCTCTTAACCACTACACCACCCTGGCTCTCACACGCACTGCCTCTCACACATTATATTCAAACAATATCTTTTTCCCCCTTCCTTCCTTAGCCTTATTTCACAAAGGATATTGCAGAGCTACAAAAAGTAGAAAAGAGGCAACCAAGAAGATTAAGGGGTTGGATAGTTTCAGAGGACAGCCATGTTGGTCTGTAGTAGAACAGTTAGAGTCAAGTTCAGTAGCACCTTAGAGGCCAACAAGATTTTCAGAGTACAAGCTTTCAAAAGACAAATCTCCCTTGTTGAAGCACCTTTTGTATGAGGAAAAGCTAAAGAATATGGGACTTTCCAGTTTAGAAAAAGTACAATTAAAGGGGACTTAATAGAGATTTGTACAAATTATGTATGGAGTGGAGAAAGTGAATAGAGATAACTTTTTCTTCTTTTCCCAAAATATTAGAACTCAGGAATAGTCAATAAAGTTAACAGAAATAGTTTCACAATGGTCAAAAGGAAGTACGAATTTGTGTGTTGTTAAGTGCCATCAAGTCTCTTCCAACTTATGGCAATCCTATGAATTAATGACCTCCAAAACATCCTGTCATTAACAACCATCTATTAGTGCTGCTGCTCTATCAAAGTGTGCTTAGTGGTGCTGTCTACATATACTGTACTACGGAGAGCCATTTTATATCATTATGAGTATTAGGTAGAAAATAACCACCTGAAGTTGGATCATGTGTTTCATTAACGCTTGCTTCACATGAACACACATGAACACATGAAGCTGCCTTATACTGAATCAGACCCTTGGTCCATCAAAGTCAGTATTGTCTACTCAGACTGGCAGTGGCTCTCCAGAATCTCAGGCAGAGAAAGGTCTTTCACATCACCTCCTTGCCTGGTCCTTTTAACTGGAGATGCCGGGGACTGAACCTGGGACCTTCTGCATGCCAAGCAGATGCTCTACCACTTAGCCATGGCTTCCCTAAAACAAAGGTGAAAATAATGTGAAATCAGAAAGGAACAAAATATACGTTGGGAGAACAAGAATGTTCAGCAGTGTATACCATATACTGGCCCCAGGCCAAACATCTAGATGCCCACATGTGGGCTATACTCACAGTTCTATAAGTACCAATATCTCCCATTTTATGGTTCGCATTGTCAGGTTAAGTGGTTGTCTGGGAGCTGGCAGGACTTTCCTCCCTGTCCCAGCAACTCTGCCCACTCACTGCTCCGATCAATGCTTGGGAATGCCTGTATCGCCAACATTAGAGGCAGAGATTTCTGCTTTTTGCAAAATGTCTATTGCAATCCTGCTAATTTCTCTCCTATCACTGGGGCCCCCGTTCATTATTCTTTCCTTCAGTGACAGCACTGAGAAGAGAGCTTTTTGTATGAGCTTTTTACAAAATGCTCAGGGTTATACAGTGGGAAGGTGGATCCTAGTCTAGGTTATTACCATCAGAAGACATGGTGACATTTTGTTTGACCCAAGAAAGCATTATCTCTATTCAGAGCTGTTTCGGAAAACATCACCTTCAGAGAAGATTGTAGGCTAAACAAGCCATTTTGTCCACTCTGATGGGGATGTCACATTCTTCACCACTTAAACTAATTGCCCATCTGCTTTAAATCTTGTATCCTGCCCTTGCATAAGTAGAGAAAGGAGGACGTTAAATTGCTCTTCTTTTTTGCTTCTCCCTACCCTGAAGTTGAGTGAGGTTATAATTTTTTCACATCGCCAATCTTCCCCTTTTTTCCCTCTGTGTTTAAAGTGCAATTTAATTTTAAACTTTAATGAAAGGTTTAGAACATTAAAAAAAAAGACTAGAGCCTATAGCTGTTATAAATCAATAGGGGGGAAATTGCCACACAAATGTCACAAACTTCTAAAAATGACAAGAGCTTAATAAATCGGTGTCGTAGAGGGGTGACCAAGAGCCTAGACATTAGCCACATTAAAATATTGTCTTTAAATCCTTCCCCCATTTCCTTTCTGCCCAGTCTTCTGCAACTATCTTTGATTCTATATTTGACTACAAATATAAAATTCAGGCTGCTCCAAAGAAGCCACTTCAAGCAACGTTGCTTCTTCTACCCCTGTAACTTTAATGTTCAGTCTTTGGCTCAGATTCTTAATGTGAATACTGTTTCATGTTGCCAGAAGTTCGGATAACAAGAAATTAAACTCTGGCTGTTGCACTAAAAGCAGCATGCTTTGTGTATGCCTGCATGCATTTTCTTGCTGCAGGGAAGAGTTTCGCCAGTGGGAAACCCACAGACTTGACAAACTAGTAGTGCAGGGAGCTTGCTTCAGCTGCCTCTGGGACTGCCACTGGACAAATCTTTAGCAGAAAGAGAGGAGATAATGAACATTGTGTGTTTTGGACACCATGACTCCCTGTTATTGTCTTTACACACAAGCAGCATTTCTATTTTCAGTTTCCATTGCCTAGTGTTTTGGCTCACTGTCCCGTCCCCCTCACTTTACCTATTTGAATATGTGTCTATCTACTTTAGGGACCACTTCAAGCACTTGATAAACTAGGTTCTGGCCCATAAAAGCTTATGCCACATACAGAGAGTCCTGAGGCACCTCAAAAACAAGCAATCAATTTGAGAGTCTTTGAGGTGCCCAAGGACTCCTTTTTGGTTTTATTTCAGTTTTAACATTGCTGGTATCTCCAGCAGAGAATCAAAGGAAGGCAGGGTTTTAATCTGCATTTAAAACAGTGAAATAACACAGTGTACAAACCAGATTGTTCTCAATTTACTTGCTCCTTCAGTTTTTACAAACTGCCCCTAAATCTCCTTAATCAGCATGAAACAAGTTTTAATAATGCCCCTAAGTTGTCCTCTTGTTTGCAGAGTAGCCTTAGTAGCAAACTGAAATTAGTAGCAAATTGAAATTCTGGGTTAAGATGCCTTCCAAATGCAGGTGCAATGTATTCTACCTACTCTTCATCCTTATACTGTAGGTACAGATTTGTAGGAGATCAGGGCAGGATCACCTGTGGACATATATTACCTATGGAAATGGCAGTCTAGGGATGAGGGAAAACCTTTCATAACAGTGAGTACAAGACAGTAAGGAGTACAAGATAGGTCACATTTTATTTTTACTGGGCTAAAACAGGCTGGTATTGAAGGAAGAAACCCTTTGAGATACACAGGGAAACTGGATATAGGAAATTATAATCTATATTCCTCCATCAGGGAAACTGGATAGGAGATTATCATCTATATTCCTTTTGTTACCTTATATTCCATCCTTTTTTATTCTATCTGGCAAAGATTGCTATGTACTCTAAAAAATGTGGATGCTTCTATTCTGACTGATCTAATCAGAAATCTTATTTTACTGGGCTACCGACCTAGGAACAATTGCCCTGAGATTGATCCTGGTCTCTATACATACAGTAGTCACATGTAAGCATTATGGCTGAGGGTTGTGGCTAATAGTGGCCACCTGCTGAATGTATGTTGCATGTCCCTTAGTGTTTGGAGACATACATCTGCCCTTTATACATCTCACATGTTCATTTTAAATCCTGGAATTGTATTTATGGAAATCATAACTGCCACAGAAGATGCGTATCAACCCTAATAGCAGGAAGGTCAATAACTCTTTCATGTGGGGTTTTATATTAACCAGCTTTCCTCAGAAGCCCTTACAAAGGGCAACCACTGACAAGTAAAGAGGTGTCATGCAGGTTGAAGCAGTTCCCCACTTTGTCTTAAGTGACACACTGCACAACAATAAACTAGCATGGAGATAACCTAAGAACCATGCAGGGTAATTTGCAGGAAATAGCTTCATAGGATATCATAAGAACATAAGAAAAGTCATGCTGGATCAGACCAAGGTCCATCGAGTCCAGCAATCTGTTGACACTGTGGCCAACTAAGTGCCTCTAGGAAGCCCACAAACAAGACGACTGCAGCAGCATTATCCTGCCTGTGTTCCAAAGCACCTAATATAATAGGCATGCTCCTCTGACCCTGGAGAGAACCTGTTCAAATTTCTGTGTCAGTCGTACTGGCTTAAGGGAAAGTTATTTCCAATAGAAAACAACTGAAGTGGAGCAGTGCGCAGTGCATTCCAAAGACACCAAGCACCAGGGCTGGTTCATGGCATCCACTCCCTAACATTTCTGTAAGGGAGCCCTGGACTCAAGGTGCAGCAATAAGAATGGAAGGAGGCTTCCTTCCATTTGCACCATTCTTGTATGAGGTGCAGGATGGGCCCAAGAGGCAGTGACAGCATGGTCAGGGGGAGACTCCCACTCTTCCCATCAGTGCCACCCTTGTGAGGAAGTCCTGGACTCCATCAGCAATGGCAAAGTTGGGAGGCTGTTCCACTTCCCCCATCTCTGCCACTGCTGCTGCTGCTGCCCTGCATCTCTTTGGGGTGGCATGGGTGGCTGACTTGGGAAGCCAAATAGCTTGAGCCAGCCCTGCCAATGGCTCCTCCCTGCTTGACTCCCAAGACTTCAAGATCCCAAGTCCTGACAGGAAGGGTCTAGAGTGGGTCATAGAATCATAGAATTGGAAGGGCCATCTAGTCCAACCCCCTGCTCAACGTAGGCTCAGCCTAAAGCATCCCTGACAAGTGTTCATCCAGCCTCTGCTTGAAGACTGCCAGTGAGGAGGAGCTCACCACCTCTCTAGGCAGCCAAGAAAGAAGGAATGTTGAGAGATGAAGAGACAAGTGAGAAGTTGGTTGACAAAAAGGTAGGCAAATAACTGCACTCCAGAGGTCAGATACTATCAGCTCTGACTGCCCATTGTCAATGACTGCCCACTCTGTACTAGTGTAGTAACAATATAGTATCACACTTTTATGAAACACTGATGTTGAGAAAAGCTGCACTGCTCAGTATCCAAATGTTACCCGAAATGCTCTTTAAATGGGGAAATTAGCTGAGCAATCGGTAACTATAATATTTATAAAGCAGGATGCAACCAACTATACCAGAGCCCGTAACTGTGACCTTAGAATAACGACAGAGGCAAAGGGAGTCCAAATTAAGAGAGTTTATGTTTTCAAGCGTTCAGTGATGCAACACAAACATACACAGAGAATCTAAGAGTTCAAAGAGAGGAGTATAGAGACGTTCGCCAATTTGGCAGGAGTTCGATGACGGGTTATACGATACCTTTCCTGTAGAGGAGTTGTCCTGAGTTCCAGTAGACTAAGATACAGAGAAATATAGAGAGGGGCGAGGGAGAGGGGTTCCCGTGAACTCAACCAGCGAGGCGGGAGGGATCGTGGCCAGGCTGCGCAAACCCAACCAACAGAGTAACAGCAAATATGCCAGGGAAAGACCTAAGGTAACATTATGGGTGTGGGTGACCCCAGTTATACTATTTTGCAGGGGGCAGGGTGATTGGATTACCCCTCCATGGTTCCCATGTGACAAAAGGTGACAAAAGACCCTAATGGTCAGCTGCTGGGGTGGGGTGGTGAGCATTTGGAAATCTATTCTAATTCCAGTGACTTGTGCAATCCAGGAGGAACCGGGAGAATCTCGGTGATGAGCTTAATGATCTGAAACAATAGGCATGATTCTGCTAACACCAGGGGAGCGTTACTTTGCATAGCTGGAAGAACGAGTCATCGTTATCTTAATGTCTCTGAATGGTTTAGCTTAATCAGTCCGATGATGCAAGGGGTGTTGTAGTTGCAGGCTATGTGCCTTGGCACTGTGGCTGACGTGGCTTCTGCTGGAACAGAGATGCACAGGAAATGGAGTCTCTCTGGTTCACTGGGGAGGTTGACCTGGCCTCGGTTGCTCAGCTGCTGGCTGCTTGGGATACACAGGAGCTGTCATGTCAGTTTCACTGGCGCGCACAAGAGCCTTCCCGCAGCGTTTGGGGCAAGGCGCGCAGCTGGGAACAGGGTGCACACAAATGCCTGAGGTTGCCATGACCAGTCCGGGAGCTTGGGGTGCTCCATTAGGCAACACGAAAGACACCTTTGACACTACCTTACACTTATCACATGAATCTACCTTATACTGAATCAGACCATTGGTCCATTGGTATTGACTACTGAGCAGCTCCCCTGGGTCTTAGATAGAAGTCTTTCACATCACCGATTATAGGATTCTTGTAACTGAAGATGCTAGGGATTAAACCTGATACCCTCTGCATGCCAGCAGATCCTCTATCACTGAATGTTAATGGTAGTTGGTTGCAACTATATACTTCAGCAAAAAATAGAATAATGCTTATGCTGGTTGATCACATATTCTTTTGACAATATGATGTGATCTTTGTACTGAATGGGATGCAAAATATTAATTATTTGTGATGTAGGTTCTAATAAGAGTGTGCAAAATAAAAGTAGGATTCAGATTAGGTTCTTTTTTAAAAAATGAGTCAAGTTCTTGAATGTTGGAACTGAAGTTAGATTTGTTAGGAAATCAAATGCAATATTTGTTTCTTTTGATTTGGCATCTTCTTCCCTCCAAGATTTCAGTTTTTGTTGCCATTTTGCCATCGTCGCAGCCAACTTATGGCAACCCCATAGGATTTTCAAGACAAGAAATGTTTGCCATTGCCTTCCTCTGCATAGCAACCCTGGCTCTCCTTGGTGATCTCCCTTCCATATACTGACCCATGCCAACCCTGTTTAACTCCCAAGATCTGACAAGATCAGGCTATCCTGGGCTATCCTGGTCAGAGCAGATTTCAGTTAGGAGAAAGCATTCCCATGACATGGCCAATTAAAATTTTCATTTGCAGAGCAGACATCAGGACATGGTCCATGACAGTGCATTCCTGTTTTTCAGGAATCCTCGAGCAGGTATGGTGTACCTTTTATATGAAAATGGAGAGTGTGGGAGCAGAAAGCAAACACACTGTGCCCCCCCCCTCTAATTTACCTGACTGGCCTTGATAAACCTCAGTATTTTTCTTCCAGCCCATTTGATTTCTATTATTAGAACATGGTCTGGAGAAAATATGCTTGAAACAGTGCACTGCAGCGAGATAAGGCAGAAGAGGGAGAATTGAGTTCTCTTTGCTCACATGTTCCACTTTTTTTTTTTAATGGCACTCTTCAGCTTTACATTGAACAAGCAGATTTGGGCATTTCATGTCCACCAGGAGTGATTTTAACTACAATAAAGATAGCCAAGTAATCTCAAATACCAATTCAGCACATATCTAATACAGAACCAATCATAGCCTTCATCATCTCTGGTCTAGCTTATCTTGTAAGTGTATGCATGTTTGTTGTTTGCAGTTTACAAAAGTGTCAGTGTGGAAATTAAGCCTCTGTCTTCATGGCGGGAAAACCTTCAGCCTCTGCCTCTATTCTCCTTTCTCAATTTCATTGGGATAGGGGAATACTTTGGGCCATTGCCCTGAGGCAATTCTATTATATAAAAGGTTATCTTAATTTCTTTATGTTTCCCATGTCAATGTTTTTAAATTATGGGTGCTTTTTGCCCCCACTGGACAATATTTCAATCCACCTGCTCAAAAGAAAAAAAATGTCGTGCATAACAAGATGATAAAAATTAATTTTGGTATGCACATATTTTTCATGAAGTCACTTTTCATAAAGAAAGAAGACAACATGCTCCAAAAGGGAATAGGAAACTACTGATAACAGGATAAAATACGACTACCTGTCTCAGATTTCAGCAACAACTGTTATTTTACATACACGTAAATTCAACCTAAACAGGAAAGGATTTTTTCCCAACAGATCAGGAAAACAAATGCAGATTTATTAATAGCATGGTCTTGGAGTCATTTAAACAATGGGTCTTCCTTGCAACTATGAAAGCATTTTTAGAAATCCTTATAATTGATTATTGTAACATTCACGTTGATAAAGTAGAAGCAAAAATAGGCATCTTTTTCAAAGCTAAAGACCCTCACATGATGCAGCCTTTCTTCATAAAGCAGATGATCTCTCCTCTCACCATTTTAGTTGTCCTTTTTCTCCCAATTTATTTTGAGGTAGGATGACCAGAGTTCTAGTGTGCCAGATTCCTTTCTGATATTCTCCATAGAAGATCATGTTGTCTCCCTTCCTGGTATCTACAATTCAGCTCAGTAGATGTGTCCTGACCTGAGTAGCCCAGGCTAGCCCAGCCTCATCAGATTTCAGAAACTAAGCAGTGTCAGTCCTGGTTAGTACATGGATGGGAGACCACCAGGGAAGCCCAGGGTTATTGCACAGAGGCAGGAAGTGGCAAACCACTTCTGTTCATTTCCCTACATGGCTGTCCATCTCTTAAAGAAGATGCAAATGCACATCTGTATCAAAATACAGGACTCTCTTGTGGCTGGGTGTGCTGGGATGAAGATCAATGCTATGCTAATATTGATTATGATGTCCAGACAACTTTTCCATTAACAGTTTTAAAGTAGACTGGTCAGGAAAAAAAAAACCCTGGGAAGAGGTTCACAGCCGAGAACTATAGTCGTCCTTGTATGTATTTTGTTCTTTGTTCATACATAATTATTTATGGAGAGAGAGAGAGAGAGAGAGAGAGAGAGAGAGAGAGAGAGAGAGAGAGAGAGAGAGAGAGAGAGAGGAGGCCTTTTTGGTGACCTTGTGTCCCTCCCTAAGAGGAAGAAGTCTGACAGGTAGATATATGAAGAGTTTGTTATTGTAACGCCCAGATCTTATGATTATCTCTGACTCAACTTCTGGGTCTTTATCTGGAATTCCTGTGAAAGGTCAACCAGTATATTACTGCTTCTCTTCACCTTGTGCCGACCCTGCTTTAAAAATACACTTTATACAATACAGAGAAGGGATGAGGATTTCTTTCTTGAACAGAATAGTGAAGGTAAATGATGCAGGCAAGTCTGAAAAAAAAATAGGCAGTTGGAAAGTGTACAACTTACAATGCAGTTTTCCTGTTTATGTCAATTATTCTTAAAGTAACAAATTCAACATGTATATATAAAATCCAATATAACATTATTCCATTTTTATCACTAATGAAATCATTACAACAAGCCCTTCAAAAATCTGAAAACAAATATTCCACAGTTATAAGAAAAGTTGAGCAGGGTCCATGAGCAATGAATAGACACTGATTTATATTACATATATGGACTCTCACACACATGTACATACACTCATATATATGTATGTGTTATATATGTGAATATATATATAACACAATATAATGAATATATATATAACACAAGGCAGAGGTAATGAATATTTGAACAGGATGTCCACTGCTTTGAAATATCTGGAAATTAAACGCCTTTATGCAATATTGGCAGGTTTTATTATCTGCTCAGCATCTCAGGGAATGGATGGTTAAAAATACCTAAACAATAAATTTTCCTGATGATTTCCCCATCAAGCTGGACTCATAATCAGTAGACAAATGTACCTTATAGGTTCATTTGGTGATCGCTTATTGCTGGTTAGTTTCTGAATGGGAGGCATTCTAGGACTCCCATTTATGCCATCGAGTTCTGTGATGGAAAACAGCAGTATATAAGTATACTAAATGCATAAATAAAAGGCCTCCTTCACCCATATGAGCCAACCTCCTTTGGATACTCTACTGAGAGTCCTTCCATTGCCTGAGAAACGAAAGTGATTAAATACAGCTCCTTTTCTGCAATGGCATCAAAGCTATGGAACTCCCTCCCCTGGAAATTCATTCTGCCCCATTGTTTTAGCTAAATCATATGGGTGTACCTGCAGTTTGGACTAGGCTGCACATGCACAGTGCAGCCATGGGGAAATGAAGGTGCAATTTAACCAGGTGCCCTACCACCTTTCCAAATAGACACAGGTTTATTGTACTAATTTCTGAGCTGTGCCTCCTCTTCAGTTTTCCTCTAGTTACAGCCCTCCTAACAGCCCCATTTAATCAAATCAAATCTTTATTTTGATACAAGATCAGCTCTGAGTAAAGATTAAAAATTTAGGTTAAAATAATAAAATATGTTGATGATTCTGGGAGAGATGGTTTGTAGACCCAAGTAATCAAGAAGGGGTACAACAGACATCTAGCTCCATTCCCCCCCAACCCCCTGTAAATAAGAGTGTTCTTTTAGCTACTAAAGTTGTACAGTCCAGATCGGTTGTAGCTTGTTCCTGGCTCATCTGCAACATGGCCTATATGACTTTATTGTTACAAGCTTGGATTCTGACTCCTGCATGTCAGTTTGTCCTACAGGTTTGGCATGTCATGACAATCCTTGGGAAACTATAGCTCATGAGCAAAGGAATGGTAATGTTTCTTAATAATTGCAGACAACCCCTTAATGGGCCTTCACTATTATAAAATAATTCTGTTCAAGCGCCAGCTGGGTTTGAAAGAGTTAGTGCCTCCCTGGGTGAAGGGAGGGGACAGATGACGGTCTGTGTGTAAAGAAACAGTAGTTTAGATTCTGAAAGAGACAGAGAGAGAAGCAGACAGTAACTGCAGTGAGTTTGCTCACCTTGGATGTAGGATCTCTCTGTCTCTCTTTAGTGATCTGATTTGGCAGATCTGCTGACCTGTAGGAGTACTTCTTTGCATGTACATGTGCTCTTCCTGTATATCTGTAAACAAAACAAATATTACAAAAATGGCAAAAGGCATTAGTGCTCTGGCCTTAATAAGGAATCAAGCCAGGCAAGTGCTGCCTCTGGAACTTCTCACTGCTTGCATAACATTATTGTTAGTGAGTGGGTGACAAATGCTAACCTAAGCTAAATCCCTCTAGTGACAAGAACAGTGTGAAGCTTGGCTAAAATTGTAAAGTAAATTGGTGAATACCCTGAGGTATCCAAGGTGAAAGGGAAGTTTACTCATCTCATATTTGACTCACTTGAGGGTCAGAATATCAACCTTTAATCCCTGCACTGACTGAACATGGCGGAGTAGGAGCCCTCTTAGCACAAAATTTCAGTGTGTAGTCTAAGAGACGTGAGGCACTACTGAAGTTTAAGTCAAGGTTGGTTGGCCCAAATACTGTTGCCCAGTGGCTACCTTCAATAAGGTTACCTGCACTGAAATGAAGACTGTAGATAAATTGCTGGTGTTGATCAGCCATTAAGAAAGCCATTTGTATCAACTGCATTCCAAGATGCAGCGGCATACCAGTTTGGTTTAGCATGTTCTGGCAAAAAAATATTGTGATCAAAATACTAAACGTGGCACTCTTTCCAACAATTTTCCCCTGAAAAAGAAAAAGGTATACCAATAGATTCTACATTGTGTAACTGTTTACAGAAGATAGGCTGACAGATGACCTAGGAAGTTCAACTATACTAGACAGAGACTTGAATACATAATTCTACATTACAACCATTTCCTGCTGACACCATATTTCACTGAAGAAATTAAAAAGCTATAATGTCATGACTGTTGACATAAGTGTGAAAATGAAAAAGAAAAATTAGCCTATGAAACAAGTTAGCTGACATTTAATGCCAGACCTATCATAAGAGAGGTTAGAGATTGTTAAGATTTCTGCTGATAATGGACGGCTAGAAAACAAAAAGGCTAGTCTTTGAATTATTGCTTTTAAATGTATGATGGAAAAATAAATCTCTCATTTGAAAGGTTCGGTCTCTGAAGCCCTTTTGCATCTTATCAAAAATGAGATGTTTATTATTGAACTTCTCAGTTCCTCACTGAGATGCCCAATAGGCCAAAAACCAGACCTTTTGATGAATTCAGACATCAGCATCCCCTCCTCCTGAACATTTATTGTACATTATAAGGCAGTTTTGCAGTAATTGATATAATGGATTTGTTTTGTTACTTTGGTGGGGAAGATCACTTTCATGTAAAATGCTCAATCTGTAACATGAACAGACACTCCAAAATGATTCAGGGATGGGGAATAAACTAAGCACTTCTCCCCTTCCCACACTCTGTTAGTTTAGATTCTATACCAATTCACTTTCAAATATTTAACAGTTCATTGATATTGTGGCTAAGAAAAGAAGATGTTTTTGCAGGCGGAAGAGTTACCAAATTCAGCAAACTATCCCATTCCGTTGCCTCAAATGGTTTATAAAAGTGCCACCTTCTCGGGAACAATGCCAGTTCCAAAAAACTCACAACTTTGAGCTGGTCCATACATTAGCATTAATACACTTTTTCCCAGTAATACTTTAAGAAAACAAATCATGTTGGCATGGATGGTGTCATTATGGTTTCCTACGCCAGCATCAATTCCACCGGTACAGCAACTGTGAAAGGCAATCACATTCTGGATCCACAGAAATGATTTACTTACTGAACATGATGTTGTGGCTCCAGCTTGACTGTTGGTAACACATAGATCTGGTCTTCACCACTCACTGCTTTCCTCACAAGTAAACAAAGGGAAGGTATTTTGTTGTAACTGGAATAGCTGTTTGATTCAATTGTAGCATTTTATCTTGGTACTATTAACTGACCATCTCTGCACATTTATAATTGTTTTATTTTGGTTTCTTTTGAAAGGGAGAGCTATTTGAGACTATTTTCTATTTTGTAAAAAGTACGTTGACCTTAAATTTCTGTTGTTTAAAAAAGTTTTATATACAAATTAATTAAAATACAGTTTAAAAGGGTGGCTGTCTCTCAAGCGAGGGATCTGAAGGAATTAAATAAATGTTGAACAGCTGGTGCTAGTACTAACAGCTTTGGGAGAAACATATGCATGATTGTACTCTGTTGTCTGCTTCCCAAGATGATTAGGGTTGCCAGCTCTGAGTTGGGAAATACCTGGAAATTTTGGGGGTGGAGCTTGATGAGGGTGAAGTTTGGGGAGGGGAGGGACTTCAATGCAGTATTACACCATAGGATCCATCTTCCAAACCGGCCATTTTCTCCAGGTGAACTGATCTCTATCACCTGGAGATCAGTTGTAATAGCAGGCGATCTTCAGCCACCACCTGGAGGTTTCAACAGCAACAGCACGCAGGCTCCAATATATTGAGTACACAACACTGAGAATTATTTCAGCAATAATTGTAATCTCCTTCAAAATAACAAATCAACAAATCAATGTACAAACATAAATGTATCCCGACCTGGGAGTCAAAATCGTCCAAAGTATAAGGAATCACTTCAAACTGAAAAGTCCAAGCTACTTGCTGTTCTCAAAAGATAAATAAATCAGGTTGCATCACCCTAATGTTCAAAACAAAAGTTCAACAGGAGATGAAGATGGTCCAATTGTTGTAGTTGACAAAGTTGCAAGACGATACCTCTAGGCTGGTATTCGTTTCGTAAACGTTATGCAAAATTGTTTGAATGTCTTGATGTTGGTGTGGTTTGGGTTTATATCTCCATAATGCAAAAAAACGCATATCATCTTCAGAGTGTCCCTTCTGGAGAAAATGTGAAGTTAACGGTGCCTCCAGATTCCTTGCGCGTAAACGCGCCCTGTGCTCGCCGATGCGCAATTTTAATTGTCTGGATGTGGATCCAATGTAAAGAAGAGAACAGGGACACGAAATTGCATACACGACATTGCGTGTAGAACAATTACTAAAATGATTTAGCTGATATTTAAATTTAAACGCTGAAGAACTAATTTCCCTTACTGGGAGACTATAAGGGCAAAACGAGCAGGAGCCACACTTAAAATGGCCGCGAGTGTGTACTTCTCGTGGTGTTTCCACCTGGTAAGCATTCACTAAATGTTCCTTTAAGGAAAGTGTTCTTCTAAGACCAAAAATAGGAAGGTCTTGACATCCTGGTACATCATGTAAAATGTGCAAGTGTCTGTTAATAATTCTTTTCAGATCATTGGTCACGTGTAAAATCCAACGAAGTATATACTCTATGGGAGGTGTTACAAGTAACACCGTCCGACCGAAAAAGAGACTCCCTGCTCCTAAGATTAGCTTTCTGATACACTCTGTGGATTACTGTGTTGCTATATCCTCTGTCTCCTAATTTGGCCATCAACTCCGATGTGACTTTCTGAAAATCTTCATTGTAGGTAGCATTTCATTTTAATCTCAGGAACTGGCTGTAAGGTAAATTAAGCTGTAAGTGGAGAGGATGGTGAGAGTTGAAGTGTAGACCTGCCCCGTGGTCAGTTGTTTTTCGGAATGGTTTGACTGGCACTGTGCCGGTCAAGGTCCTAAAGACAAACATTTAAAATTCACAGGCTCTTCCAACCAGTAATCCGTACCAATTCTTGACGTGACGGTCTTTAGGACCTTGACCAGCACAGCTGGGTCTAGGGAAGAACAAACAAATTTTTTGGTCACAACTGGCTGGGAAAAAACAAACAAAGTGAAATACCTGGGTATATGGATTACAAATAAAAATAAAGATCTCTTGGAGAATAATTATGTGAAACTTTGGGATTCTGTTAAAACAGATATGATAATTTGGTCCAATAAAAATATTTCATTACTGGGCCGTATATCAGTAACACAAATGAATATTTTGCCAAGACTACTTTTTTTACTTCAGAATTTGCCAATAGTGGAGCATGCCAAATACTTAGATGTTTGGAGAAAAGACTTGCTTAACTTTATATGGCAAGGGGAAAAGCCTAGAATTGCCTACAAATACCTGGTTGATACCAAAGAAAGAGGAGGATTTGCCTTACCAAACTTCAAACTATATGCGGAAGCAGCAGTATTAGTTTGGCTAAAAGATTGGATACAACTGAAAAATAATAGATTGTTGGACCTAGAAGGATTTAACAATAGATATGGATGGCATGGTTATCTATGGTATGACAAATTAAAAATACACAAGATCTTTCAGCATCATGTTGTTAAATCTTCATTAATAAAAACTTGGCTAAAATATAAACATCTTTTGGAACCTACAACACCACTATGGATCTCTACACAAGAGATGCTGACATTGAAACCACTGAGACCAGCACAATTTCTTACTTACCTAGATTTATTGGTATGGAAGGATAATAAATGTGCCTTAAAGGAATATAGTGAAATCAAGGAACAGATTACCTGGCTCCAATATCATCAATTACAATCTGTGTTTATTCAAGATATGAGGCTGGGTTTTACAAAAGATAAATCACTTTTTCAACGAATGCTGTTAGATAACAATGAACATTTAATATCCAAGATATATAAGATGTTATTGACTCTGTATACTGAACAAGACTTGGTTAAACCATCAATGATAACTTGGGCACAAACTTTGGGTCATGATATACATATGCACAAGTGGGAAAGACTTTGGTTAAAGGATATGAAATATATATATTCACAATCTATGAGAGAGAACATTTATAAAATGATGTATAGATGGTATTTAACACCAAAGAAATTAGCCAAAATGTATGGTAATATGTCACCGAACTGTTGGAAATGTCAAAAAGAAGTGGGTTCTTTTCATCATGTTTGGTGGCTATGTGAGAAGGCTAAGAATTATTGGGACATGATTTATAATGAATTAAGGCTGATATTACAACAAAATATCTCTAAAACAACAGAAATGATGCTATTGAGTATAATACCTGATACTATAGTGAACCAGAGACCTTTTTTTAATGTATGCTACTATTGCCGCCAGAATGGTATATGCCAGGAGATGGAAAATGACAGATATACCAAACAAATCGGAGTGGATTGAAAAAATGATGGAATTAGTAGAAATGGCAAAACTTACGCCGTCGGTAAATCAAAAGGATGATAATGAATTTGCAAAAGAATGGGAGGCATGGATTAATTATTGCAGAGATGAACTTAAATGTGATATTAACAAATGTATTTTGATCTAATTCAGAACGGATGTATTGAGTGCTGATGGTTTTGTTATAATTGAATTAGAAAAACAATACAAAGAGGGGGAAAAGTTAATTAAAAGATCAGAGGAGGGGGAGGGGAAGTCAAAGAATTAGTTTTTTTTAATAATGTGTAATGAAATGTATAATGATTGTATGGAAAAATAAAAAAATTATTATATATATATAAAAAAAAGAGAACAGCAAGTAGCTTGGACTTTTCAGTTTGAAGTGATTCCTTATACTTTGGACGATTTTGACTCCCAGGTCGGGATACATTTATGTTTGTACAATGATTTGTTGATTTGTTATTTTGAAGGAGATTACAATTATTGTTGAAATAATTCTCAGTGTTGTGTAATCAATATATTGGAGCCTGCGTGCTGTTGTTGTTGCAACTACATTATTTTCAGCACAGGTGTTTCTCTTTGTATAGAGTACCACCTGGAGGTTGGCAACCTTAAAAATGATAGATCTGATGTCCAGGCTGGGAAGAGTTGGCGCTTACCTTTTCCCATCTATCCAGTTTTGTCCCACCCTTCTTTCATAAAATCTTTCTACCTCCATTTTAATCAAACAACAATTCAGTGAGGTAGGTTTGACTGTGAAAGAATGACTAAGCCAAGGCCAGTGAGCTTTATAGATGAATGGATTTGAACTTGGATCTTACCAGTGCAAGTTTATTAGTCTACCCACTGAGAGCCTGTGTGGTATAATGGTTAGAGTGTTGGACTAGGATCTGGGAGCCCCAGGTTCAAATCCCCACTCTGTTGTGGAAGCTTGCCAGAAGCATAGGCCAGTCACACACTCTAACCCTACCCCACAGGACTGATGTTAGGATAAAATCAAGGAGAGGAGGAGAATGTAACCTGCTTTGGGTCCCCCTTGGTGAGAGAACCGGGATAGAAATGAAGTAAGTAAGTAAGTAAGTAAGCAAGTAAGTAAGTAAATAACTAAATAAATAAAATATTATATTGAATCTATATCTCTGTGAAGAACTTCTCTCACAAGAATTATTTTTAATGTGGCTTATATATAGCCCAATCCTAAATGTGTCGAGTCAGAAGTTCATTCCAACTTTAGGATCGCAGCCTTAGTCCAGTGTCACCAGATATTATAGTACTCCACTGACGAGATCAGAATTAGTGAACTCAGCATGCCGCAGGAGGCCTCCACAGGCAGAACGACAACACCACTGCAGTACATTGACCTTTACAGGGACAAAATTACCTGGCTGCATCTTATGCTTGTCTGCACTGCCTAAGTTCAGCATCTTGATGGCTGCTTCAAGCTATGTTGATACACTGCTGTCCACAGGATGATGGTGAGCAGGAGACAGGCAATTTATTTGTTAAATTTCTGTAGTTGCTTATGCATCACTTAATCCAAGCCACAATTTTCTATGTAAATAGGTGATGTACTGTTCAAGGTTTTAAATAAAGCAACTGTTTTTATTTTTTGTCATATGCAAAAAGGTCAACATAAATCCTGCATTTAACATTCAGTTAGCTGCCCTTTAAAATGGGAGTTTTAAAAAAAATTAATCGCAACATCTTCCAGGAGTTTCTTTACATTCTTTACCTCTGAATTTCATGATTTTGAGAGGTAAACAAGTTTAAAACAGAGGCATTTCAGCCTAAACTGCTGTAGTTTTAATTTGTAGAATCTCTCACATTGTTGACTTCCCATCAACAATCCAAGTACAATGTGTACATGACTAGAAACCTTTTCTTTAGTGTAGTGAAACTTACATTCTCTGTTCTCAAGGTACACTGTCCAGCAGATGTATCTGTCAAGAAACACCTGCAAGTTTGTTGAGGAAGTAATTCACATTACAAAGAATTCTGAGTAGGGGTGTGTGTCGGGGGGAAATGTTATCATTCCAGATCTGGGCTTATGGGAGGGGGATTCTTGACTGTTTATTTTCGGGTAGGACATTACTGTTTCAAGATTCAAATCCGTATTATTTTGGAGCTTGGGACCATTATTTTCAATGGACAATGAATATAAAGGTCTCTGGGGCAACTATTTATAAAGATAATACCATCAAATTTGCACACAACACAATCCTCCCTGTAATCTAAAGACCACCCAAGATACAAGAGAATTGGACCAAGAGAGTCAGTTTTACAGACCCCTGAAGTAGATGCCTCATAGCATACTCACCACTTAATCCTAAAATGGTGGTAGCAGCAGAGCTCTAGCTGGCCACAGCAGAAAATGTCTACATTTCCCCACTCTTACAGAGACTGGCTGACAATACAAATTTCTTACCTTTCCACTGAAAACAGAATGCATTTGCATCCACCGAATGTATTCACCATCCATCCATGTTGGGGCCTGTTTGTTGCCTTTCACAAAGTAAAAAACCTTTCCCTGCAAAGATCACAGCATTATAGCTGTTATCTGAGTCCACAGACAGTGCATGTAAGCAACATTCAGGCAGTGTTTGGAGGTACACAAAAACTATTTTACTTGTCTCTTTTACTGGACCGATGACTGCAATGAGTGTTGGTGAATAAAAGGAAAGATACATTGACTACCCAGTTTAAATAGCATCATTTTAATGATTTTAGCAGACTTACTTTTCATTCATTTTTCAAATTTCAAGCCTAAGTAAGGCTGCCAGCCTTCAGATGGGGACTGGATTTCTCTCAGAATTATGATTAGTCTGCAGACTACCAATATCAGATCTTCTGGAGGCAATGATAGCTTTGGAGGACAGATAGCTTTGGAGGACCCCCTGTCATGCTCCCGTTCCTGTCCAAATTCCACCCTGCCCAGGCACAGCCCCCCAAATCCCTAGGAATTTCTCAAGCTAACACTGGCTACTCTAGGCCTAAACAAATATATATGCACCTCCGCAGAAGTCTTGGGGATGGGGATATGGGAGGAGCCATTGGCATAACAGTGTTACCTCACTTCCAGGGGAACCCAGAAGTGATGTCATGTCTCTCTAGGAATCACTGGAAACTCTGTGGTTTACCATTGAGTTTTCAGAGATTCCTAGAGAGGCATCACATCACTTCCTGGCTTCCCAAAAGTAATGTAACTTCATTGTGCGGATAACTATTTTTCACTTTATTTTTCTCCTGCCTGTTGCTACAGCATAGTAGACAGTCATACTTTATTACTTAAGTGGCATTCTTCATTCTATGATACATTACATAAAGAAACGTAATTCCAGTGAAGGAGTGGGTTGTGTATTAGCCATTTCCCCCCTTTCATTATACAAATATAAGAAAGAAGGAGAAATGGGCAAGATAGAAGGTGACAGCTCAAGTCACAAGGACATCTACACAATGGCACATAAGTTGAACAAATTTGGATTATTCTACAAAATCAAGAAGGCCCAAAGCAACATCATCTCCAATTGCATTCATCTTGTAGTATCATCTTTGCTGCCCAGTGGGCATTTGGCTCGCCTTGCCTTCCTTCTTTTGGGTATAGATAGAATCTTAGATTTAAATCCAGATTGGGATAGAAGTAATAGCTTTGTTTAGCATTTTAATATATTAACATTTAAAACCTTATTAAATAAGTGGTCCAGACCAATGCTTAGAAGAAGAGTACAACATCCAGTCCTGGTAATTAATTACTGGTGAAGGTTAAAAGCACAATACAATTTTGCTAATTACTCACAGCTTGGGGCCCATTTTTTCTGTACAGCCAACAACTGCATGTTTTAATCCCCATAATAACAATAATGGCATACATCATTAACCCTATTTTATTCTTTCTTAATTTTTTTATAATACCAATAACAAAGATCATTAACCTCTGTTCTGTTTAACATCTAATCAGCCATTTTAGTTAAATAAATATCATAGAAAACATTAAATATCACTTCGCTAAGCTAGCTTTGCTCTCAGGAGGGGAATTCTTCTTAATGCATTATATTAACATCCGTTTACTTCACAAGTGTCAAACTGTGTGTGGTAATGAGGAAATAGATATAGCATAATATATGGCTTTAATCAAATTAGCTTCTTTTTCTGCAATTTTTAATCCTAAAATATTTCATTCCGCTTCAATGATCAGCCGGTTGCAGTTGAATTGTATTTCAGGTTATTAAAATGTGTTTAGTTTTGTCTTTTTTTACTCTAGATTAGACGCTGAGGGCACCATGTATGAAGCAGATTCTATATAGCCTTTTCTGTCCTACTTGTGGAAACTATGAGGTATCTCTGCCCCATGAAATCCCTGTGAATAGTCTACGAAACCAACTGTGTAGACTGTTTATTCTGCACCAGCCTGAGTCTATTCAACCTGACGAAAACTCGGATTGAATTCACAATATGAATGTTGTATTTATTATGATGTATCTGTGTATCCATTTGACAATTATACACAGCAACTGTAACACTGCCCACCAACATTCTATGTTTCTATTTGGGGGGGCATTTCAGGCTACCGTAGGAGGGGGAAATCTTATTTATTTAATTCATTTGTACATGCCTTTCTCCTCAATGGGGTCCCAAAGTGGCGTACATTGTTCTCCTCTCCTCCATTTTATCCTCACAACAACTCAATGAGGTAGGTTAGGCTGAGTGAGTATGATTGGCTCAAGGTCACTCAGCAAACTTCCATGCAGGCTTGTCAGCTCCGGGTTGGGAATTACCTGGAGATTTTGGGGGTGGAGCCTGAGGAGGGCAGGGTTTAGGGAGAGGACGGTCTTCAGTGGAGTATAAAGCAGCCATTTTCTCCAGGGGAACTGATCTCTGTTGCCTGGAAATCAGATGTAATAGCAGGAGATCTCAACCACAATCTGGAGGTTAGCAACCCTACTTCCATGGCATAAATGGAGATTAGAATCCAGGTCTCACAGATACTAGTCCAACACTACACCACTACACCGCACTGGCTCCCACAGAAACATTAATCTGGATCCAACCCTTAGAGTGCAATTGTATGTGGAGTTAAAAGGTAAAGGTCCCCTGTGCAAGCACCAGGTCATTCCTGACCCATGAGGTGACCCCAATCTAAATCAATTGATGCCTGTACAGAAGTAACTGAATAAGACTGCTCTGCAAGAGTATTAAAGGACTGGGTATGTTTTAAAAGTCAAGGCCAATAGCATGTTTAATCACCCACTAGCCTATTTCGAAGAAAGGGGGAACCAAACAGCAGAGAGTCTTAGAATAGCCTTGCTAGGAAAAAAACTCAATATGCAGCATTCTGTTCCCAGCAGCAATTAACCAGATGCCTCAGGAAAACCCTCAAGAAAGGCCTTCCTTTGTCGCCAGCATCTTGTGTTTGGGGAAAGCCTTCTTCACAATAGGCCATACTGCAAGATACCAAGCAGTACACCACCATAAACTATCTGTACAGTGCTTGAAAATCCTCCTGTTCTTGCCGTTCACACAGAGTGTGACAGTCCTTTAAGGTAGGCCATTGTTATCATGATTTTATAGGTAGAGGTTGAGACCTAGTTCTTTTGCTAAGCCAACATGAGACTGAAACTGTGGGCTTCTGTCTCACATCTCATATTTTTATTTACCATGATATGTTAATTTCCCAGTCTTATCCCTGGGTTTTCCAGTCCCTTTGTTGGGATTCTAGGTTACTGGGATATTCTGTTTGGTCACTAGTTTTGGAAGCATATGGACACTATTGTCACAAAATTGCCGAATGGCCAGTGAATAATTTTTAAAGGGAGTGTCATAAAATCATGGAGGCTAGATCTATCACATGCTACAAATTCAACCTCCATGTTAGAGGAGACTACATTGCTATCAAAACAGCAGTACAAAGGAAAAGTGACATACTTTCCCCAAGGAAATAATTAGTAGCTCAAGAAACAAGTGTCATCATTTAGTAGAAAAAGACATGATATTGTTTATAGTAAGCACTGAAAAAATGCCATGGTTGCTTGACAATTGAATAACAGAACCAGAAGCATGTAATGAATATGTTAACTACAAAGGATGCAGTCCACACATTAACACTTAACTACAATCAAAATAATTTTAGACAGAATCGAATAGGCTTAACAATCCATTCAGCTAAAAAAGGTCAACTGGAATATCAAATAAAATCAGATGAGCATGAGACTAGGTATTGTTTTTAATTATACTGAAATCTTAAAACTATACTGCCAAGGATATAGAGAAACTAATCAGACTTTGTAAGTCTATGAAAATGATATCATCTGGCCTGCTGAACATTTACATAGCAGAAATAAAATGCTTCTTGGATTTTATTGACTCAATCTATGCTGAACCATTGGTATGTAATCAAGTACTTTTCCATGAGCTATGACTTAAAATGTTACTCTTCTTTTGTCGAAGGCTTTCACAGTCAGAGTTCATTGTTTCTTGTAGGTTATCCGGGCTGTGTAACCGTGGTCTTGGTATTTTCTTTCCTGACATTTCGCCAGGCAGGCATCTTCAGAGGAGTAACACTGAAGGACAGTGTCTCTCAGTGTCAAGTGTGTAGGAAGAGTAATATATAGTCAGAAAGGGTTTGGGTTTGAGCTGAATCATTGTCCTGCAAAAAGTATCAAAGGTTATGTGCTAATCATTGTCCTGTAAGTATAAAGATAATGTGCTAATGAGGGTGTGGTATGTTAATATGGAACCATTGTATCCTGAAGTGATCTGTTAATGTGTGTAATCCAAAGCTAATCTGCATGGCTATTGTTGAATGTTGTCTTTGTTAGTCTGGAGGTTTTTTAGAACAGGAAGCCAAGCCTTATTCATTCTTAAACTCTCCTCTTTTCTGTTAAAGTTGGGTTATGTTTATGAATTTCAATGGCTTCTCTGTGCAATCTGACAAAATAGTTGGTCGAATTGTCCAGTCTTTCAGTGTCTTGGAATAAGACCCTGTGTCCTGTTTGTGTCAGTCCACGTTCAGCCACTGCTGATTTCTCAGGTTGGCCAAGTCTGCAGTATCTTTCATGTTCTTTTATCCTTGTTTGTATGCTGCGTTTGTGGTCCCGATGTAAACTTGTCCACAACTGCAAGGTATACGATATACTCCTGCAGAGGTGAGGGGGTCTCTTTTGTCTTTTGCTGATCGTAGCATCTGTTGTATTTTCTTGGTGGGTTTAAACACTGTTTGTAGGTTATGTTTTTTCAAAAGTTTCTCCATTTAATAAATGGCAAGAATACCTTTCCTATGGGAGACTGTTTTTCCTGAGTTTTCTGATTTTTGTTTGGTTTAATGGCCCTTCTGATTTCATTTCTGGAATAGCCGTTTGCTGGCAGTGCGTGATTTAGATGATTAATTTCTTCCTTGAGAAACTGTGGTTCACAGATCCGTCTTGCACAGTCCATTAATGTTGTGATTATTCCTCTTTTCTGTTGGGGGGTGGTTGGAGTTTTTGTGTAAGTAGCGATCTGTGTGAGTTGGTTTCCGGTAGACCTTGTGACCTAACTGAAAGTTTGTTTTACGAATGACAAGGGTATCAAGAAATGGGAGTTTACCCTCAATTTCCTTTTCCATGGTAAACTGAATGTTTGGATGGATATTATTGAGATGGTTTAGAAAGTTCATTAATTTTTCTTCAGTGTTACTCCTCTGAAGATGCCTGCCACAGCTGCTGGCGAAATGTCAGGAAAGAAAATACCAAGACCATGGTCGCACAGCCCGGATAACCTACAAGAACCAATTACTCTTCATTTATTTGCCTAATCTCTTATTAAACTGCTTTAGTTAGTTGATCACTTGCCTCGAACAATCCAGACTCATTGAGCTGAAAATATATGCCTCAAGGGTGATTTTAAAAAATCCTGTAGTTCACAAAGGACATCTTCCCATGCACGTTCATTTTCCTAGACTCTGCTTCAGAAACACTTCTCTTTTCAAAATATTCAGTTTGATTCTGCCTTTTTTTAAATCCTTTTATTACATCCAATGTTATGGGTTTCTTTATGCAGATTTCTCACCCTATGAACATATGTAAGTGTCCTATATCCTGTCTTGATCACTAGTCCAGCTAGTTCACTGTTGTCTACTCTGACTGACAGTGGCTCTCTGATGTAATGACACTTCATAACAATGTAAGATTTTTCTTCTTTGCTTTGTGAATGTTGGATTTACACTCTGCATGCATAGGGGCTGGGCTCAAACTATTCTGACAGGGTAAGCTGGTTAAAAGAAAGTTCTCTTCTCGCCTTTTCTTAATTTCTTCTAGTTTCCAGGCTGAAGGAAGAGGTCATAAAACCTCAGTGGGGCAATTAATGCAGCCTGAGAAGACAAAAGGAGAGACCTGGCCTGGCCACATAGACAAAGTTGGCAAATGGCTGTCCTTTTCCTACCTGGGTGTATTTTCACAAGGGGGGTTGTGGGTAGAAGGGGAGGCAGACATTTCTTGGGCCACTTGCACTGCCAAGAGAGGCATGGACACTGGTGTAGGGGCGCTCGTGTCGGCCTCCCTGGGCTGCCATGGCAGCATGGGCCTGGGACACCAGATCAGCCTCCCACCGGCGTCCTGATGGTGCACCTCCATGTGCCATCATCCCAGGAGGCATTCCTGGGTTGTTATGGGGGGCGGAGCCACCTTTAGGCAGCTTCCTAACTCCCCCTTCAGGCCAGGACACTCCCTTTGCCCTTACCTGTAGTTACGCCACCTTTTTAGGTGACCTATCCCCGTGGAACCCTATGGAGTGGTTCCATAGGGCTTGCAGGTAAGGGTTAAGTGCCCGCTTCAGTGGTGGGGGGCCGAATCCTCCTATTCAAAAAAAGCCTCTTGCCTCAGCTTATACTTACTGAAGTATAAGAGAGAATCAGGAGGTGCCTGCTCACTTAAGAATATCTCTAAGTAGTAAGGTTCCAAGCATTTCTCCCCTGCTTCCACTGTGGCTGAAAAAAGGAAGGGATTCTTATTTTTTTTCTTTACAAAGAGTCTGAAGGCTGGCTGTCAGAATGCAATTCTATTAATGGCTGGCTGGTGGTAGCAGAGAATAAATCATAGATATGAAAGAGAATATGCTGGAAGAGGTTAGCTCTTCATTGGGGTCAACCTGCTTAAGAAGAGGGTCAGCTGAGTAAATTCATGCTAAAAACAAAGGTCTCAGGAACATTTTACCACACCCTATACCAAGTCTTGATCACTAGTGTCATCTACATTAGTATTGTGTACTCTGACCAGCAACAGTTCTCAGGAATTTCTAGAACTTTTCTTTCAGGAAAAGAAAGGACTTTCCCAACATCAGCTAACTGGCTGAGATGCTTTAACCGGAGATGCCCCCGATTAAATTGGGGACCTTTTACACACAGATATTGCTCTACTGCTCAGTCCAAAATAATGAAGGGGTAATACATTTAGAAACATTCACTTTTGGAAACATTGGTTTGGATTCAAGGAGTCCCATATGCTAAGTGAGAAGTTTTTCTTTGACTGAAGGAGACTCCTCTCACAGAGGAAGAGGATCCTCTGATCCAACTCAGGATTTATTTTCCTCGTCCCACATTAAGAACTAAGAAGATCAGTGTTTCCTTAATAAGAGCTTATTAACCAGGCAAGTGAAATCTGTTTAGAAAGATTTAGTCAAGACCTCTGACAAGCTAAAGAGGTATGTGACCTTACAAAGGAAGCAGTTTTCCTTCATTGAGTTCTGGGAGCAAACTGATTCTACAGACACTGAAAGTACAATCCTAAACATGCACACTTGGAAGTAAATCCCATCCAGTGGGATTTACTCCTTTGTAAGTGTGTTTAGGATTGCAGCCTAAGTCTTGGGTGCAATATCTCTTTCCACAATGGACAAGATTTAAAATCTAAGATCTGCTGCCTCTTTCTCTGCTGCCTCTACCAAAAACAAAAAAACCCCACTCTCTTTCCATCCCTCTTAGCTAGTTTCTAAACTAGTTTTAATTCAACTTATACTGTTTATGTGTTATGGTTACAATTAATGGCATTAATTGGAATCCACTCACATAACTGGCTTTTCCTATCAAGGAAATAGTTCTGTAATGAATTATGCAATGCATTAAAACATTTCTTGCTTAATTTACCATTTTCTTGTAACATAAAAATAATTTAGACTTGGGCTGCAACCGTGTACTCAATTCTTAGGAGGAAAAGTCCCACTGAATTCTCTAGAACTGAGAAAACATAGATAGGACTGTTTGTAAGTGGAGTGGATCCAGCCACTCTGGACAACAATTTTTCCTGCACTGGAGAGCAACTTCAGTTGGAGGAAAGCTCCTTAGGCTGGATGAAGGGTTCAAACTTTGCTGAGCAGAGAGCCTGGCTCCATCCCATTATTTATAAAGCTCTTTTACCAACACTCAAATAGATCTAGGCCACATTTCAGTAATCCTTACAACAATCCTCAAAAGTAGACCACTATTATCCCCATCATGAAGGTGGGAACTGAAGCATTATGTTTGCTTAGGGCAGCACAATCTCTTTACCAATGAAATTTGAACTCTAGTCCATCTCTCCTGCATAACCATTATATCACTTCAGTTTGTCGCAGATTTATTCTTTGTTGTTGTTGTTGTTTGCCTATGCACCAGGTTTCTCACACTCTTTCTTTGGTAGAAAAAAGTTTATGCGCTTACCATTAATTTCCCCCCTTCTATATGTAAAATCTTGCTTGAGGTATCTCTCAGCAAAAGGAAGTGGAAGAGAGATTCTTTGTCTTTGGCAGCTCCTTTCCAGAGGTTTTCCAAACACCTTTCGGTGCAAAATAATATATATATAAATGTGTGTGTGTGTGTGTGTGTGTTATTGCAAAAATAGGGGGAAGTGAGTTGGGATTTTAATTGACTTTCATGTTGTTTCCCCACCAAGTTCAACCTGAGGTGAAACATTGCATTTATGTCAAATTTTGCTGCAAGCAAAACAATAGAAGGGCTCTAAAATTAATGTCGGTGTCCAGTCAAAGGCCATACATAGCCATTAGTGGGAGTGCTGGGTAGAGATAATAACGCATTGTAAGCATGAAAAATTCAACAGTAATTGCTGTCTTCTGGTCTCTCCTTTTCTTCCCTTCCTTTTTTATTCTATATAGAATCTGCTACCCATTCCCAAAATGGTCTCTCTGCTGTTCTACCCCACAGTAATGCAGTGGATCTCGATCATTATGACTAATGGAAGTGCTGAGAAGCTTCTCTTTTATTTTTTTGGGGAAAATGCAATACTACAGTCGATTTTTCACCTCACATTAGGGACCCCTGTAACAAGCATTTCTGGTTGCCTGAGGACTAACTTTGATTCAGCACCTTCCAAGTTCAGCCACCCATCTCAGTAAACTACAGTAAGATGAGTGGAAGGCTATAATACAATGCTGTTGCAAATCTGAGCCCCCCCCCCTCTCTCTTTGCCTTGCAACTTCCACTTATGACTTTAAAGGATAAAAACTACAGGACATATTTGGTGAGCATTCATAAACTTGCACCACATTAAAAACCGCCCCGAGTTCATTCAGAGCTCAAAATTATAAGAGTCTTTAAAAATCTTTAAATGTAATGAAAGAACAACTGCATCAAATTATATGAGTTTCAGGGCACAGGGTTTTGCTTGACAACAAACTCCGGTTCATGCTGTTTCCCACTGTACATTTGCAGCCTACCCATTATGGGTGAATTTTCAGACCTCTGGACACAATTATGGTTCACCAGTAGCCTTTTCATCTGGCAAATAACTCAGTTGACTTCAAAATCAGATCTTACAGCCTCCAGAGAACAACTTGTTCCTAACCATGAGTTTTCAGCTCTTGAATATTCCACACAGATATTTTTTTTAAACAAAAGAAGCATCTCCAGTGTAAGAACATTCTGTGCAGTGCAATATGTTGTAACACCAAGCAAAATAAATAACTCTCTACCATTCCTCTGCTGTTGAAGGAGGAGTAAGAGCACATTTAATTTTGAGTCAATAGGTTTGCGGGACATCAGTGTTGAAAGGATCAAGGGCAAAGCAAGATTTGTTCCCATAATTGCATTGTTATTATTACCAATGCATGCAGCCTTACAACACATTTTCAATATATCTAAGATTAACTATTATTTTATCCCCTATAAATAAAATATAATCATCCTGAAAATCGGTGAAGGAAAAAACCATCAGATCCATTAACCTGACTAAGAATTCCTTCAGGCCAATAATACAGTACAATGGATCTTTCATTTTATTGAGCTGTGTGTTTTGTTTGTTTGTTTTGGCCTAGCAACCAGCAAAGAGAAGAAAAATCAAATCTGATATCAAAAGCCAAGCATTCCCCCCACCCCGAAGAACAATGACTGAATATTCTTCTATGCCTAGGGGTAACTTTGGGTTTCCCCCTGCCTAAAGGTCTTAATTCACAAACTCAAAACACACATACACAAAAAAGAATGTTTTCAAATATAAGTAGCATCATTTTCAGCATCTTCATTGTTTTGAGTTATAAATTACAACCATATGATGCTGCAGACATCTTCAGGTGTCCTGGTTACCACTTTTCCAGGTGTCTATGCCATCTAGATTCTCAGAAGTAGATTTTCAGTCTTTCAACACCCAGGAGTGGGCATTCCTTTCTGTGGTGATAACCCTCCTAAAACATGACATTCATAAAAAGGTAATCTTTCAGAAGTACAGTATTTTATCAGCAACCTATTGTCTCATAACAGAAGCAGGATGGTTATTGTCAGCAGCTCTCTTTGAGCCTGGTCCAAAGGCATTTCAAGTTCCTGCCCCACAAATAGAGTTGTGTGTGTGTGTGTTAATTTCCATCAAGTCGCTTCCGACTCATGGCGACCCTATGAATTAAAGTCCTCCAAAATGTCCCATCTTTGACAGCCTTGCTCAGATCTTGCAAATTGAGGGCTGTGGCTTCCTTTATTGAGTCAGTCCATCTCTTGTTGGGTCTTTCTCTTTTCCTGCTGCCCTCAACTTTTCCTAGCATGATTGTCTTTTCCAGTGACTCTTGTCTTCTCATAATGTGACCAAAATATGATAGCCTCAGTTTAGTCATTTTAGCTTCTAGGGTCAGTTCAGGTTTGATTTGATCTATAACAAATAGAGTTACATTCAAACTATACAGCCAGGAGTCAGGGATAATCACATTGGCTTCTTTTTTAATATTATTATTATTATTAGCAATAGAGAATGTTGCATTTGTTTCTGCTTTCAGTAACCAAAACTCAGCCAACACGCATCACTGCTGCCTAGTAATATAATTAATGTTATCCTGTAAATAAATGACATAAACTGAGCTATATTTTTGACTGATCATATGCCTATCATGAAGGGTAGGGTTGCCTATTATGTCCACCCAGCCCTGTGGGATCCCTGTCAGTGAGGGCCGGGACACGGTGACAGGAGGGCTGGCATTTCCACCACTGTGACAGTGTCTCCAAGTGTGTTTTTATTTCCTCACACAATAAATTGAGATTATTTTCTTATACTGGAGAAGACAAAGGGTCCTCTGCAGACTGGCACCCCTATCTTTTCCTGGGGGCCCAGCTAGGGTTGTTGAAAAAAAATTCGGTAAAATTCAGATTCGGCAAAATTCAGCCCATTTTTATTTGGGAAATGCCAAAGTCTGAACTCCCCCACTTCGGGTCCGTGCAATTCGGCATGAGATCCGGAGTTCGGGGGAAAATTCGGCCGAATAAAGCCATTAAAAACACAATCGCTCCTTTTCGTGGCTCCAGGGGGGCATTTTTGGGGGTAGAGGTCCCAAACTTTCAGCGTAGCTTGAGGGGACCCTTCTTGCAAGAACCCCCAAGTTTTGTAAAGATTGGGTCAGGGGGGGCTGAGATATGGGCCCCGAAAGGGGTCCCCCCTCCTTAATGTGCATCTCTGACAATGGGGGTTTGCAATTAGCAGAGCTTGCTGCCCACGCCCAAAGCTCCCAGCCCCGACAAACAGCTGAGCTGCAGGGAGCAAGGGTGGGGCAGGTGCGAAGAAGTTTGCAAACCATGCAAAGCAACACATTTGCAGCCATGCAAACCATGCAAACCATGCAAAGCAACACATTTGCAACCATACAAACCATGCAAAGCAACATGTTTGCAACCATGCAAACCATGCAAAGCAACACCTGACACCTGGGAGTTTGCAAACCATGGAAAGGGACAGAGGCAGCTAGCTATGCATAAGGAGCAGGAGGGGTGGAATTTCCCCTTTTGCATCGGACTCAGGACCAGGCAAATGCATTCTTTAAGTCACAATTTAAAAACCAGTTTTGAGCAAGCATCAAAATAGACCTAACCGATCTTATGAATGAGGGAAAACCTGAGGACACACAACTGGAGCCCCCCCCCTCAAACCAGGGAGAGAGAGACTCAGGGGCAACCCCCCCCCCGCAGAACAGGCGAAAGCCCCCTTTGGCTTCCCCCACCCACCCACAGAAACTGCTCCCTCCCCCCACACACAAAGACTCTGCTTCCCCCACACACACACACACACAGGAGAAAAATTATAGAGAAAAGCCCCAAAATGGGTCTTACTGTGGATGTCTTCTGTTCCATCAAGGGGCACCCCCCCCCGCAGAACAGGCAAAAGCCCCCTTTGGCTTCCCCCCACCCACCCACAGAAGCTGCTCCCTCCCCACACACACACAGACTCTGCTTCCCCCCCATACACACACACACACACAGGAGAAAAATTATAGAGAAAAGCCCCAAAAAGGGTCTTACTGTGGATGTCTTCTGTTCCATCTTCTTCGCACCTGCCCCGCCCTTGCTCCTCGCAGCTCAGCTGTTTGTCGGGGCTGGGAGCTTTGGGCGTGGGCGGCAAGCTCTGCTAATTGCAAACCCCCATTGTCAGAGATGCACATTAAGGGTGGGGAAGAAGACCCAGCTTGGCCACCGATTGGCCGCAGGAGCATGCTGCTTACTAACTGACGGTTATGCTGCTGCGCCGAACCCTGAATTTGCTGAATTTATTCACCGAACACCCCGAACTTGCTGAATTCGGCTCCCCGTTTTCCCGCCTTTTTTGAGTTTGGTTCCATCCGAATTAAAAACCGCTGAATCAGGGAAAATTCGGCTGTTTTTCGGTTCAGGACGAACCAAATCGGCAACCCTAGGCCCAGCCCAACTGACTCTCTGTGTATCCTGAAATCTGCTTCTTGGTCATGCTAGAGCATAACAGAATTTTGAAAGACACAAGATTGGCTTGGATTAGAGCTATGCTGAATGTTCACCCATTTTAATCTTCAAGATGGCAGGAGTGCTGTTGGAGGCCTGACATGTTTTGACTTTGGGGGCAAAATAAGCGCTTTAAGGGTATGCTCCCCCCAAAAAAACCCTTACAGGAGCCTTTTCGATGATATACATGGCGGTTTGCAGACATTATTTTGTCTTTCAGCATCATTACCATTTTGCCTTGCCTTCTTTTGACTCATTCTAAATGAGCAAATGTTTCTGTTAGGCTTAGCAGATTCCAGATGGGGCCTTGAGTTCTCCTGAAATTACAACTGAATTCCCAACTACCAAAATCAGTTCCCCTGGAGAAAATGGCAGTTTGGCTGGCAGGCTATGACATCACATCCCCACTGAGCTCCCTCCCCTCTCCAAGCTCCACCCTCCTCAAGTACTGCATTCAGGACTTTCCCAAGCTGGAGTCTGCAACCATAGTTTCTGTTGCTGTGAGAAAATTGCTAACAGAGAAGGGGTGCTTTTTGCCACCGCTGAAGGTATTTACACACAACCCTCCCACTTTGGCTCATCACGATCCTTTTTTTTAATGGATACTTTTCCTAAGTCCATTTTACCCCCCCCCCAATATAGCATAGGGATGGAGCATAATGATGGTGGAGGGGGAACTTGCTCAGTACAGGATAATCTTGCAGACTACATTGTCCTATGCACAACCAGCCATAATCTTCTATCTGTCTATATGTTACAGATGTGGGAAACCTTGAAATGGGCTCATGTATTTGTGAAAAATAGTAAGGAGTGTTCATGTCAGAAACCCATATTGTAGCTGTCAGACACCTGATTTAGATCAGGGATGCAGTAGTGAAGGAGGGAGAGTTTGATCTTCCTCTGTGCCATTTCCACAACAGACCCTGCTCTCCTAGAGCCAGGGGGGGACTGGGCTGAGATTGACTGGGAACGTTACTGGTGGACTTAGGATCACTGGTGGCCACGAACAAGCTGAACCAAGCGCTTACTACAGTGACAGGTGGGCAAGTGGTTATGGAACCAAGTGCTTATTGCAGTGACAACGGGACAATACACATTGCTGTTGTCACTGTAGCCCAGATCCAAGCTGAGTGGACCATGCAGCTCTGCCAGCGCCACAGGAGCAACTTGGCTACTCCTAGTCCGTTCCTGCCTGCTGCCTACATTTGTGTGTGTGTGTGGGGGGGGAGAGACATAGAGTCCTACCGTGCCTGTCTTTTTCCCTGCTGCAACTACTACCAATGCTGGGGAATGTTTCTTTTGGGGAAATGGTGCAAGATCCCTATTCAAAGTGCCACTGCCAAAATCCCTATTCAAATTGGATTCCGTTCAATAGGAAATTCAAACCTGTCCAAACTGCATCATCATGCATTGAAAATCTTCCAGCCAGAAATGCTGATTTGAGCCTCAGTTGTGGTTTGCAGGAATGCTGATGCAGCAGGATCCTTGGGGTCTGAATGCACCTTTGATTGTTTCTGAAAGATCCCGATTAGCTGTCTGGAGCTAGGCAGAGAGGAGAAGCTGGTTTCTCTTTGGGGCTGCCAGTGAGCTTAATGAGATTAAAGTGGGTGCATGTCTGATCCTGCCCCTTCTTGGCTGGCTTTCAGCTTTTGCCTTGGAGATGATCCAAAATTTGCTTTCAAGGCTCCATGCGACTGGCAGAGAAGAGATGGCTGTGGCCTGTGGTCTAAGGCCGCTGCATATTGGGATAAATTGGCAAAAACGGATTTTATAGGTATTGTTACGGAATTATAGACTAAAGTGTTGTTAATAAGGGAATATAATAATTATATATATATATATATATATATATATAAATACTGTTATAACACCGCTCCGGAAGTTCTAGGGTGGAGGGCACACAGGTGGGTGGTGGAGGTATGGGCGCTATATATTTTATAAAGGATAGTTTATTATGTATTAGCAATGGATGTAATAGTGCTCTTTGTGTGATTTTGTATTTTTATATATATGTATTTGTATTTTTTTAAATTGTATTGTATTATGATTTTATTTTTGTTTTATTTTTGTTTTATTTATTTTTGTTTACTTATAAAAAGCAATAAAAAATTTAATAAAAAAAAGATGGAGGGCAGGGGAAAAGAAAGGCCAACGAAAAGGAAGATTTCATGGCCAGTTTAAACAAATAAACAATTCATTAAAATATAAACACTGGCCAAACACTGAACTTTAATATGAATTTCCCTTTGCAAGCTTTTACCAACAAAATCATAGTGCCAAATGCTTTCTTCTGTCAACTCTTCAAATGTTTTTATTTCTGTTATTGTTAGTGTACTTATTCTGATTTAACAGTTCTGGGTGAAAATATATACTATTTTTTCTTTTTTCTTTTTTGTTTCTGCCCATTAACTATTTGGTCACATATTTCCTTCTCCTTGGCTGTTCAAACCCAACAACAGAATGCAGACAACTTTCTTAAATTCACTTGTCTTCTCAAACCTAACAAATCTCTAAGCTGCACAATAGTCATCATTCAAGGGAAGCGTGAACAGTTTAATGTGGAGACAGCTTTTTATTTACACAGAGAAGCTCAGCTTTGGTGCAACCACATCTGGCTTTTAGCAAAATCCTGCAGAGTTGATGAAGCTTTAAGAAGTTTATCACATAGTACACAACTGGAGGATGATTAGAAACTCAAGAAAGCAATCTTTGGGCTTTGGTCCCTCTTTTTAACCATTATGACTAGATGCATTGCATGAAGATTATTCACCTCCTGAATTTTCTTATCTGCACAGTAAAATCCAGGCAGTGAATGATTATGATACTACATTATATGGATCTTACCTATATGATAGTACTTCCTCCCCCCCACCCTTCAGCACTATGCCAGAAGTTTCTCTTCTCTTTCTTCCTCAGTGATTTGCAGACAAAATGAGGCTATGGAATAAATAAATGCTAACAGCTTGCTGATGGGCAAACTTTCCTAGATTCAAATCAAAAAGGTCCCAGCAAGTTGCAAGTGACACTGGAAGCTCTTGTAAAAAATATTTCCCCCTAAGAGTTCTAAATTCACCCATTATTGTTTTTGATCCTTTCCTATGAAATCCCCAGTTCTCTCCCCACCAAAACCACTTACCTATGGAAGTGACTGCTGCTACTGCTGCCACAAGGGTGATATGTAGAGAGACCATTCTCCTTCCTAGTGTTTTGTCAGCAGCTAATGCAGCAGGAGAGGAAGTGAAAAGGAGCATCATAGAATCATAGAGCTGGAAGGGGCCATTCAGGCCATCTAGTCCAACCCCCTGCCCAATGTAGGATCAGCCTAGAGCATCCCTGACAAGTGTTTGTCCAGCCTCTGCTTAAAGACTGCCAGTGAGGGGGAGCTCACCACATCTCCCCAGGCAGCTGATTCCACTGATGAACTATTGTTAAAAAAAATAGAAGAGGTATCCTTCTCTCTCCCTGACTCTTGGAGAGCATCCAAACACTGTAATGCTCACCTTCATATTGAAGCCAAGCATTACAAACTGCTGAGGTTAAAATTCTGAGCCTAAGAATTATAAACTTTGGCATCATCACTACAGTGCTTACTACATTTGACAAATAAAATAAATATTGTGCTGCTCTAAATGCTTCTATAAACAAAAGTGCAACCTTTTGAGCCTGCAGATTCTTTACCATTTTGGAGAACTCTAAAATGCGGACACTGCTTTGTGTTATTTTGGTTGATTCCAATAAATGGTATTACATGGCTTTTGTTTCTGGATTTTTTCTTTAAACCAGCAAAAGATTGGACCTACAACTTATGTAAACAGTGTAAGAGCCATTGTTCTATGGATATCCACAGTATTATCCTTCATCTAATGAGATGCCAGGCTATTATTTTGTTATGAAACATGTAGATGAACTGTATTCTGATTGTTTTAACTCACAGAATCCATGTAATAGGGAACTTTCCCCCTCCAAGACCAATGCATCATGAAGCAGGCTCTTGATCCATAGAGTATTTATCATTTAAATATGTATCCTCCCCATGTGGAACCAGGCTGATCACACATGCGGTTGTGCAAGGAAAAAGAGGAACAGGAAGGAAGGGACATTTCCCCAGTTTGGTGTCTTACACATTTTGAACTCAAGCACCTTTCTACATTTCCTTTTTCTCTCCATCCAACTACCTGTTCCATGCATCAATGTACAGAGATCCTTACAGTCATACTGTTATAGCTGATAAGCATGTGCGTAAAAACAGTTTTCATTTTTGCTTATTCTTTTTTTTAAAAAAGCTTTATTATATTAATTATTACAGCTACTGCTTTTAATTGTTTAATTTGGAATATGTTTTTAATTTCCATTGATTTCCTTTACAGTAACTTCCCCCCTCCCCTCTATGCAGTTTGGATGAAATCCTTATGGATTGCACTGCTCCAGTAAGGAATCCCTTTTTTCTACTGCTTATATAGCAGGATGGGCAATCAAAATATTTGCCCTTCCTCAGAAGGCATAATGGGAGGGAAGGCGACATGGTATAGACTGACCTAGTCAGATATCAGATGTTAAGCAGGGTCAGTACTTGGATGGGAAACCACCAAAGAAGGCTCTGCTGTAGAAGGCTATGGCAAACTACCTCTGCTTCTCACTTGCCTTGAAAGACCCTTGGTGGGGTCACCATAAGTTGGTTGTGGCTTGATGGCACATATGTATATAGTAGGCACAATACCAGAGAAGATAATAGCTTAAGCAACAGTAGCCATTGTTTGTATTGAATATAGGCCCTGCGGAGCCAATGATCCAACAATGTGATCAATCAGATCAATCAGCACAGTCCTCTTCTGTGGCAATATCTCTGTGTTGGCAGATGTCCTTATCACTTGAGTGTGTGCTGAGTCCTTTTTTCCTGCTCCCCTGAAATTCCATGGACAGCCAAACACCGGAATGATGGCCACCTTTGAAGATTTCCAAATATTACCATCATTCATATTTCAGTTTGGATGAGTTGTAATAACTATTTTAAGGAGTAGTTTTTTGTTTCAGTTTTAATTAGTCAAGGAGACTTCAGAATAACTGCTTGATGACTTTTGAATATTTGTAGCTTTGAGACTATCTGAACTACAGCTTTCTGAAACTGAACTACAGCCTGGAAACACATAAGTGGGTGGAAGGGAGTGTTTCATTGATTATCAGCCAGCAACATTTATAGACTAGAAGATTGAAAGTGGCCACATGTCAGCATGTCAGGCACCAACCTTCAGTCTGAGAAAGTAACCTTTTTTATTTATAGATAACAATTCTCCAGAATTCATATTTAGAAAATCCCAAATTTTATCTATAGAGACCACTACACATTTCAGATGTTTAAACATCTCAAAGGAATGAAATGGTATGATAGCAATCTCTCACTGAAAATTTTTTCCTTCGGTTGCATTTTGAAATATCTTGTTATGCCATGTTTCTTGGGAAGGGCAAAACTTGAGAACAATTATTTATAGACAATCTGTTTTAACGGTAAAACACATGAAAAGTTATCAAATGTTCCAATCGTTTTGTTCAAAAATGCAAGTGATGAAAAGCTGTTGTGATCATATTTTGCCATGGAGACATTTTGTTGTTACTTGCCTTTACTAAAAGTGGGGAAGTTTGTGTTGTGAAACATGGCATTAATCACTTTAGATGTATTTTAGCTTAGCTATATAATTCCCAATTACATACACAAAGGTATTTTATGCATGGGTAGGATATCCCTGCTTGGACCTGGGTTCATCGCACATTAAAGTAACCCGGGTTGGGGGAAACTGTATGCATTGGCTTGAATGATCAGGGATGAAACTGTGCTAATCGAACCATGAATACAGAGAAACAGTCTCCCAAGCTCAAATCAAGTCCCACCCCTTTAAATGATGCTCTGTAATTGGCTTACTTGGCAGTGCTCCCCATGAGAGAAGATTTCCTTCCCCCAAACCCAACTGCCCCATAAAAAAGCATTTTAAGATCAAAAAACGGAGCTACCTGAAAGAAGGGGGGAGCCTTTCTTTTGCTCAGAAAAAGCTCCGAGGTAGCAGGAAGCACTTGAATCCCCACCTCTTTACACACTGCTTTGTGATTGGCTGTGAGAGAAACCAATCTTCTTTTTCCCCCTGTTTAACCATCGACATGCTGCTTTGAGGAGGGGGTTGGAAAAGGGTGGGGTGTGATGGCGCAGGGAAGCTCAACCAGAGAACGGAGTATGCATGCTCTGTGACTCCAGAATGAGCCAGGGTGAATGGTTTAATTGAAGAGGAATGGGAAAAGCCAGGTTCATTTTGCGTTGAAACAGCGTTGTGCTTCCAAGGAATGAGATATCGTCATACTGAAAAATTTGATCCTGGCTGAAACGGGGAATAAAGGAGGTTAACGTGACCATGCATAAAACACCAAAGACAAAAATCTGCTGCCAAATATGGGTACGTTCTTCAAATGCATGGACACAGAACACTGTGCCCCAAATCAGTTTTCAGGGCATTTAAAACTATATAGCCTAGGTGCTGATTTACAGCAAGAAAGGATCTAACTCGCAATGGCATATTTGGATGAAAAAAGAAGAGATTCTGATGCAAATATGTGCTTTGTTTTAGTGAGATTAGTTCTAAACTAAAAAGATCCTCTTGAAAAAGAGATGGACAAAGGGACCTAGCTGCTAAATCTCAGTCTCATCTTTTTCCTTTTGTGAATGCCAGTCCCAAACTGAGCCATTATGTGCATTCTTATAAAACAGCGTATGGATGAAAAATAGCATTGACTTTGAATGGTAGGATTTTGTCCATAGTTTCTAAGGAGCAATGAACCAGGGTGAATTTTTTTCTTTTATTGCTTCTTGTATTGCCCACATTGACTCTGAAGGCTGTAAGTTCAAGTCCCAAGTCGTTGAGAGGATTGTTTTACAAATATTTGCCTGTCTGAGAAAGACTAACAATGTATTGGTTCTTGTAGGTTATCCAGGCTGTGTAACCGTGGTCTTGGTATTTTCTTTCCTGACGTTTCGCCAGCAGCTGTGGCAGGCATCTTCAGAGGAGTAACACTGAAGGACAGTGTCTCTCAGTGTCAAGTGTGTAGGAAGAGTAATATATAGTCAGAAAGGGGTTGGGTTGAACTGAATCATTGTCCTGCAAAAAGTATCAAAGGTAATGTGCTAATCATTGTCCTGTAAGTATCAAGATAATGTGCTAATGAGGGTGTGGTATGTTAAAATGGAACCATTGTATCCTGAAGTGATCTGTTAATGTGTGAAATCCAAAGCTAATCAGCACGGCTATTGTTGACTGTAGTCTTTGTTAGTCTGGAGGTTTTCAGGTCAGGAAGCCAAGCCTTATTCATTCTTAAACTCTCTTCTTTTCTGTTAAAGTTGTGCTGATGTTTATGAATTTCAATGGCTTCTCTGTGTAATCTGACAAAATAGTTGGTAGAATTGTCCAGTCTTTCAGTGTCTTGGAATAAGACCCCGTGTCCTGTTTGTGTCAGTCCATGTTCAGCCACTGCTGATTTCTCAGGTTGGCCAAGTCTGCAGTGTCTTTCATGTTCTTTTATCCTTGTTTGTATGCTGCGTTTTGTTGTCCCGATGTAAACTTGTCCACAGCTGGAAGGTATACGATATACTCCTGCAGAGGTGAGGTGGTCTCTTTTGTCTTTTGCTGATCGTAGCATCTGTTGTATTTTCTTGGTGGGTTTAAACACTGTTTGTAGGTTATGTTTTTTCAAAAGTTTCTCCATCCTATCAGTGACTCCTTTAATAAATGGCAAGAATACCTTTCCTATGGGAGACAGCACAACTTTAACAGAAAAGAAGAGAGTTTAAGAATGAATAAGGCTTGGCTTCCTGTCCTGAAAACCTCCAGACTAACAAAGACTACAGTCAACAATAGCCATGCGGATTAGCTTTGGATTTCACACATTAACAGATCACTTCAGGATACAATGGTTCCATATTAACATACCACACCCTCATTAGCACATTATCTTGATACTTACAGGACAATGATTAACACATTACCTTTGATACTTTTTGCAGGACAATGATTCAGCTCAACCCAACCCCTTTCTGACTATATATTACTCTTCCTACACACTTGACACTGAGAGACACTGTCCTTCAGTGTTACTCCTCTGAAGATGCCTGCCACAGCTGCTGGCGAAACGTCAGGAAAGAAAATACCAAGACCATGGTTACACAGCCCGGATAATGTACAAGAACCAATAAACTCTGACCGTGAAAGCCTTCGACAATACTAACAATGTAGTTCAGTAGAGAAAAGCTGAGGTGAGAGGAGGATGACGAAAAAGAAGAATTTGGAGCTGTCAGTGGGTAGGGTTATATCTAGACCATACCTGAGAGATTATTTTTTATAAAAAAATTAGTAGCATTGAAAGTATCTCCCCTCTGGCAGTTGTTGAAGAATGAGAGGCGATATGATAACCATATTCAAGTATTTGAAGGGCTGTCATATAGAGGATGGTGCTGAGTTGTTTTCTGTTGCCCAAGAAGGCTGGACCAGAACCAATGGGTTGAAATGAAATCAAAAGAGTTTCCGTCTAGACATTAGGAAGAATTTTCTAACAGTTAGAGCGGTTCCTCAGTGGAACAGGCTTTCTGAGGAGGTGGTAAGCTCTCCTTCCATGGAGGTTTTTAAGAAGAGGTTAGATGGCCATCTGTCTGCAATGCTGATTCTGTGACCTTAGGCAGATGATGAGAGGGAGGGCATCTTGGCCATCTTCTGGTCACTAGGGATGTGGGGGGGGTGTAGTTGTGAATTTCCTGCATTGTGCAGGGGGTTGGACTTGATGGCCCTGGTGGTTCCTTCCAACTCTATGTTTCTATGATAATGGCATCATCATCATCATCAACAACAAAAAGTGAACATGTCTACATACTACATAGTAAGGACAATGCTTCTGGAACTATCTTCATTAGTTGGCAGGGACATCAGCATTTAGTGCAATCTAATTTGATTGTCCTTTTGGGAAGTCGAGGAAGAAGACACAGTATGAGAAGAAAAAATGGTCCTAAAGCAGCAACAGAGCAGGGGTTAGGGGAAAATATGTGTTTCTCCTCCCTAAAAAAATCTAATAGTTTTGACCCAAAAATCAATATAGATGAACATTTGGCATATATCTAACAATATCCCATGCTTCAGTACTGGGATTCAGTAACTTGATACATTTATCATTGTAGTCTCTCTACTGTACCGAATATATTGACCTAAAATATACTGTGGTGTACACCTGAAATAAAAACACCAGAATTGGCCAACCGTTTTATGGATAGATTGGAAAATAAATACATCCTCCAAGATAGCAATATCTATAGGAAACATTATTTTTTATAAAAGGTTCTTGGACGATATAATTTTAATTTGGGAGGGTACTAAGGAATTATTAATTTTGGCCATTTCATTAACACGATACACAGCACAATTAAATTTGATATGACCTTTGACAAAAGTAAAGTGCATTTTGGGGGCATGGAAATAAGGAGAACAGATTTGTCCTTGCTGACAGATTTGTACAGAAAGCCTACAGATGCCAATTCCCACTTAGCAAGTGATAGTTTTCATCCTTATCACCTGAAAAGAAATTTACCATATTCTCAGCTAGTAAGACTTTGGAGGAATTGTAGTACAGATGTAGATTTCTACAGGCAGGCAGGATTTTGATGCACCAACTTTCTGAGCGAGGTTACTCCTCTAGAACATTAAAAAGAGCATGGCTTAGAGATAAATATACACCTAGGATAAAGCTGCTTACCCCAAGGAACAAATCACAAGGCAATGATAGAATGGTAGTTCCTCTGACATATAATGCTACATACAAACCAGTCCAGGCTATCATAACCAAACACTGACATCTTCTTTCTAACATTCCTAGGTGCCAGAATCTTCCTCTCTTCACAGCCAAATGAGCAAAATACCTCAGAGTTACTAGCAGAGTGCCGGAGATAAGGGACACCACCAGTGAAGGGGCAAGGACAGCTTTAAAAGGTTTCTTTCCATGCAGACACTGTAAGATCTGTGGGAGTAGTGAAACAAAAAGGACATTTCAAAATTCAAGTTGTACCAGGACATTTCAAATCAATTCATTCTTGGAATTGTGATTAAAATCTTATTCATCGACATTTTTTGATATTTAAACTTCTGTGTGAGCCAATTCAAATGGTGAAATATCCATGATATACAACAAGTGATAACGAGCCACACAATATATAAAGTAACAAATTAACTACAATAACTATGCAAAAATAGTATGATACACTCTAACCTATTACATCAATATAATCTACCTCTTTATCTAATCTTTTGTGGTTTTTATAGAGATCTCTTCAATTTCTGTCTTTTAAATAGAACCAGTTTCACTGTCTTCCAAGTATACTGACATTGTGTGACCTATTTGGGCTCCTCAAACTTATGAACCTTTAACATGAACACAGCAGTGCCTTGCACAGAGTAGCACTGGTTCTTGCCCATGTGTTTCTAATTGAGTTCCCATTTAGAAATATCAGCAGCATTTTAGGAACAGTGACTTTGTTCAGCCAAACCATTTGCGACAGCCCATGCACTCATTTTTATCTCTTTACATAAAACTCCATCAGTGATTCTTGCATTTAACCACACCTGGATTCACAGATGGTTTTGATCCTTGAGTCTGTGGATTTAGATTTTCCAAGTGAAGCAGCTTGCTTCTTGAAACCAAAAAATGACTGAATGCCACTCTATTCATTCCAAACTGTTTGCAAATGCACTTGTGGCTATGTGAAATGTGGCCCCATGAGAAGGAAAAACCAGCCAAGCTTCCAAAGAGTTCTAAAAGCTTTTTTTTTGGGGGGGGGGGATATACAATAAACATGCTCATCAAACATTTGGCTTAGTGATAAAGACCATGTTAGAAAATCTGTCCACTGAAGTTTTCCAAAAGACTGAAAATATTATATACACCAAAAAATTTCAACACGTCGATCAGCAAACTTCAAAGTTGTAATTGACCATTTTGTTTTGCAATACAATTTTACAGTTGAATCAACTAATTTTACTATGAGGCTCACATGAATAACTCACTCCATGCAATGAAATGGGAGCTACGAGGAGTTCTTAGTGCTGAGACTATGAGGGTAGGGATAAAGCACATCAAAGTTGATTTAATAGCATTATGAATAATAGCAAATCTTTTCTGTGGAGTTGCCTTTTTAAATGTCTTTCATCCAATCTTTAACCAGAGGCAGTGCTTATGATTCTTGGAATTAAAAAGCTAGTCGGTGCTTAGTTAACACAAAGAATGAATAGATAAATGCCTGGAGAAACTGTGAGCAGCATTTGAATGACATTTCAAATAGCTACAAAAAATGTATCAAAAAAAAAGGAACTTTGATTTCACAGTCCCAAGGAGCTGGAGGGTTTCCCAATCAAGTCACTTGATCTAGAGTTACAACTGCTGCTTCATGTATAATCCCAAAGGTGATTCTTGCCGGTATATATTGGAACTATGTGAAGTAGTATGGTGATAGGCAAAAAATGCAGATAAACATTTGACCAAGATGGAGGGGTACATCAAGCTCATTTGGTCTTAGGCCATTGGATCACATTCCAGCAGTGTCTTGTGAGGCACTGCCCAGCTGGAATCACTGGTCACATTGTGGGCTGTGTGATATTCTCACCCTTTCATATAAACTCTAGGAGGTGGCAGCAAAGATGGGGTGATAGTGTACTATTGCTGGATTGATAGTATTGAGCCCCTGGTAGAAAGGAGCTCACCGGCTAATAAATTGTGGGATTGATATCCCACTGCCTCCCTTTCCGTTTCACAACTCTTCCTTCCCCTAGTTGCCCTGTGATGGTTGCTGGTTCTTTCAGCTGGCAAACTGCCTCAGTATTCCCAATTCCACATTCCTTCCTTAACTATTTGCCATACTTACAGAATAGACAGGTTGGGGCGGAGCAAAAACTAATCCTTTATAACATTCTAATAAAATTATAATACTTGGAATGCAAATTGTATATTTCAGTGGTGTAAACATTTCACATATCTTCTAAGCAATTATTACAACAGTCCTTTAAGGTAAGGCAATATAATTTTGCCCATAAAAATCATGGGGGTGGGGAGAGAGACTGAAGCTGAACAAAACAGTGATTTGCCTAAGACCACCTAAAGAGTTCATGGCTGAAGTGAGGTTTGAAGTGGGGGACTTAACAGTCCTTAACTGCTACATAATCTAGCCACATTTTTGACACTGCTGGCCCCACGTGAATCACTGAAACCCTTTTACTGTCCATTGTTTTGTTCAAAATAATTTGGCTGTGATGATCCAATGCTGTTTCTATGGCCATTTAGGTAATTATCACCTTCTTATACTGGCCTATACGTTTCTTGGCATTGTTGCTTTAAAAGCCCTTTCGTTCTGGCAGGCTTGAGTACTGTTTAGTTACATCATTAAAGCAATCAGCACTACGGGGAATTCTTATAATGTGTATATTATAAGGATATTTTTTATTACCTTGTGGTTCCTTTAGGGGTGTGGTTGTTACATTATAAACAAGCAATGACAGCCCTAAGGGGGAACACATAAAAGTAGCTCCTTTCAATGAGTGCTTAGATTGAAACTGACAAGGTAATTGACAAGAATGTTTTTAATAGGCAGGATTTATATCAGTCACTCTGGGCCTCCACAAATTAAGCCATCGGCAGCATGTTTACAAGTGTGTGCATGTTCTAAATAGCAAGTTTTTAGTGTAGGCAACCCATGACCATCTACCTGGCACATTACCCGGTTCAATGGCCATTGCACTGTACTGGGGCTTTTCCCTCAGGCTACAGCACACTGGGCAAAATCCTTTCAAGAGTCAACAGTTCTTCCAGCCCTCGCACAATTGAGTATTCATTTGAATTAGTACTCTTATTCCGCAATGTTTTATTAAAGAAACCAGATCCCTATCAGTTAAAGGATCAATCTCTTGTGTATCAGGTCGCACACAATATGAAGGAAACAAGTACAAGAGACATTTAGAAATACCCAAATAAAAATAATCAAATAACAAAGGTTTCTAATAAATCCACGGGTTGGATTCCTATGACTTCCTTTCACTAAGTGAAGAGGCTTGCCCTAGATCCAACCCAATGTATCCATTACTTGAGATGTTTCAGAAAATACATATAGATCCATTATATTTCTTTTTCTCAGGATTGCTGTCTACCAAAAAAACGGAAAGGTACCAAGTAATTTTCATGTTTTTCTTAATTCTCAGCAAGCTTCAGCTGATAAACAATTTCTAAAATCAAAATGTTTCAGAGCTTAGGCATCCAATTCCCTTGTGTTAGAACTGTCCCTAACTTCCAAAATGTTTCAGATCTTAGGCATCCAATTTCCTTGTGTTAGAACTGTCCCTAACTTCCACAGTGTTGTGGAATCTTTTTAAAAGAAAGTGGGCCGTGTCTACTTTCAAAGGACCAGAACAAGGTATCATTCAATGTAAGGCCTAATTGCTGAACAAGAATGAGATTACTACAATAGTCTTGGTTGAGGGCAAAGCTGAGTCTCCCCTTGTTTCATGTTCTAATGATCATATTGGGAATTAGATATTTACTGATGAGTAGTGTCCAGCAAACTCTTCATACTTCAAAGGAAGTCTTCACCTGTGTACACATCATGTTCAGAACTTGAAGCCTCCCCCCCTTTTGTATTCATATGTACAACATTCTAGGATTTACTGGGGATTAACGCATGGGCAGAATGTTCTTGGTTCGCTCCTCCCTTATCTCACAATATTTTATTCTGAGACAGGATAGTCAAACGCATGACGCTAGTCCATCCCACTATAAGTCCGAAGCAAGTAGCTGCTGAAGGCTCCCCATGCATTTGAGCCACCCATATAATGTGGGATAGTAGTGGAGGATTGGCTGAGGGGTTATCCAATCAAAGGCCGATTCTCCCCCTTTTTTTTCTTGGGATACCAGCGTTCCGGTATACCATCGTGACGGTGTGAAGCACCCCCCCCCTTACAGGGCAGGTCGGGGGGGCGTCTGTCTGGACTGGAGAGGGTTGGGGCTTGAGGTGCCTCTTCAGCCTCAGACCAGTCCGAGGGAGAGTCTGAGCTTTCCTCTCCCTCGGAGGCTACCCGGGTGGCTCTATGCTCAGCCAGCCTGGGTCACAGCCTGCTTCCTCCCTGGCTACTCTTCAGGCCAGAGACGCTCCACCCCTTCCACCCTCTGCCCTCCCCCGGAAGTCCATAAAAGGAGCTCTCCTTCCCATCACGTCACTTCCCTTCCTAGCCAGCAGCGCGGCTCGCACCTGCCCCGCCCTTGCTCACCCGCAGCTCAGCTGTTTGTCGGGGCTGGGAGCTTGAACAAAAGGAGGTTAGTAGCGGGCTAGTCGTGTGATTAAACGCACACCGGCGTTCTGGTAATGTAGCAAGATAAAAAAAAGTAGCGGTTTAGCACCGAAAAGATAGCTAGAAACCAGGGATTGCTTAACCCGGTTTTTTGTTTTTGTTTTTTGTTTTTTTTGCTTAAATCGTGCCTAAGGTGGGTCTAATGCGCTGCCCTCGGACGGTCATGCATTTAGACCACGGGAATTCGCTACTTTTAAGGCACAAAGGTGAGACAAATTGGCCATGCGTTAAACCCCATTGTTAGCGGATATGCAAAAATGCCACTGAGCATACACTATGAAAATAGAAAGAAGATGTCACCAAGGCTCAGGTAACAGGAAGGACTGCGAGATACGTATTCCTAGGTTTCTCTTTAATCCATATGTGATGCATCTTTCTCACTCACACAGAGTGCCTCCCAGCCTCCAGAACCTATCTCCCACAGGTTCAGGGTTACAAGTACGTCAGGCCATCACACATTGCTACTCTTCTTGCATCTTGTAAAATCTATAGAGAGCCATGACGGTTTCACATCTCAGGTCCACTCACAGAGACATCAGCAGTCAGGGTAGCCCAGCCCCCTTTAATAATTGCCCCTCATTCAAACACTGCACAGAGCTTTGGGGGTTGGAGATTCAAACACTGTTTCATTCACACACGGACACCATTTATTCATATCCTAAAGTATATATAGACCAAGAACTTAGCTTGTGTGTGTGTGTTTCTTTCTCTGAGACAACCAGCCCACAGGGTTAAATAAACAAGGAGTTAACTTGTATTTATGATTTGAATGTAACACTGAAGAAAGACAGGTAGAGATTACATCATTTCTTGTCAATTGAACTTTTGACTTGTTTCCCTGTTCCAGCATTTGGGATTGTTTGTTACAAACTGACTATTTTCAGTCAACTTTAAGCAGCTCTTCTCTACAGTTCTTTTTAGCCAGACTCACTCTCATCTCCCTAACTACTGTCTTCAACTCTTTTAACTGCTCTTTTCCAACTGTCATTCTCGTTAACATTTTTTCAGCACCCGTTGGCCACTGTTAGGGAGAGGCAGAACCTAACCTATCTGTCACATATTATTATTCTGCTACAGTGTAATCCTAAATAGAGTTATACACATTTACTTCAATGAACTTAGAAGGTTGCAACTCTGTTTAGGATTGCACTGGCATTCCTTTGTGGTACTAGTTGTGACTTGGTTTGCACACAGCAAGCCATGTGAATTAGCTTCTCATAAAAGATGCTACTTTTAACAAAGCCAGCATACCCTTTCTTTCTATTTGTATTCTTATTTTATGTGTTATGTGTATTCTTGCAAAACCATCTGAAAAAAATTAACTCACTTTTCCAGTGTGACCTGAGACTGTCTGCCTTTGTAGAATTAATGCCACACCTGGCAGGTAAAAGGTAAAATTGGGAGAAGACCCTTTAGAAAGGCTAATGGTAACCTAAAATAGGTCAAGGTATAACTACAAGAAAAGGAATATCAAAAGCATCTAATATTTAGTCCAGAATACTGAACCTCAAAAACCTAGGAGGATCAGACCTCAAGCAATGTAGCCAGAGATAAGTTAGCAAGACAGACCAGGACATAAGTGTCTTTTACAGATTGTTAGACAACAGAAGAAATAGTCACTAGTCATGAGCCAAAGGAAAAGAGAGAGAAATTGATGACAGAGTGACTATTGGAACCTGGGTATCCCCAGTCCTACTCCAACATTTTAACTACTACACCATACTGTAGTCTACATACCCCTTTTGCACACATGGATACTACTTACTTTTGGCCATGACCTCATTAAAACTCTTAGCAGATAAAATGGTCTTGCAGTGCCTCCTAAAAGTTTCTAGAGATAGTGCCCCCTCATTTTCTCAGGGAGCCCACTTCATAGGGTGGGGCTGAAAAAGCATGGGCTCTGGTCAGTTCCAGCTGGGCTATCATAAGCAGAGGAACAGCCAGCAGGTGTAAACTTGAGGACTGCAGTTGGTGTAGGGGGACATGTGAAAAGACAGTCCTTTAGCTATGTCAATCTTACCCACATGAACAAATGAAGCTGCCTTATACTGACCAAACCATCAGTCCATCAAAGTCAGTATTGCCTACTCAGACTAGCAGTGGCTCTCCAGGTTTCAGGCATCTTCTACTACCTAGTCCCTTTTAAATGGAGATGCTGGGGATTGAACCTGGGACCTCTGCATACCAAGCAGATGCTCAACACTGGGCCACAGCCCTGATTGTGAAGGGCTTTCAAAGATTGGATCCTACCTTGGGTTGGATTCAACCAGCTTTTCAACTGGTGAAAAGGAAAGAAGGGTCCCTATTAACCACTAAAATACTATGATGAGGTTCAGGGGACCTGCACATACAACAGCCATGTGGATTGGGGGCTGTAGTAAGGCAGGGAATTGGGCAAGATTGAATGAAAATGCTGACTGGATCCAACCCCTTGAACTGAACTTGAAAACCAACTGCCAACCAGTACACAGTTTTAAAGTATGCAACATATGGCAAAATATGTGGTGAAATAGTTACCTAAATAGAAAAGACTGTGTACATGGATATTTCTAGCCCTTGCAGCTCCTGTATCTTGGAAAACATTGATGTTTTTAAAAGGCCAGTGATCAAGTAAAAAAAAAAAAAAGAAGCAGTTTCAGTCTGAGTATTTCAGTTGCCTTCAACTCCTCAGCAACGTATTTGTAAACTTTGCCACTCAAAAATATTTATAATATAAATAACCATCATATCAAGAACATAAATGCTAGGTGGTGAGCTTCATTTTTAAAATATATGGATAGCTTACTATTTTATTTGCCCAATTTTCAGTGCTTAAATATTTAGTCAGAACTACAGAAAGCTATTGTTTCCCAATTAAAAACCATACTTCAATGGATAGTGTGCATTCAGAAATCCCGAATGATCAGATAGAATACTGAGGCTCAAATTTTTAATACCTGAAAGCAGTAAAACAATTCTCCTTGTTACAAATTTGACCTTATGTTTTTCTTACATATTTTCACTCAACAGGTAAAAAGCAAAAGTTTTAACAATTAGAGGATTGTTTTACAAAGTACAGTTTTGAACAAAAACTGACTAAGGTGTTTTCAGAAGATGAGACAAACAATACCGTTTATTAGCCGCATTTCACTTAGTTAGCATAGTCTATGTATATTTCACTCTGAAACAGTCAGCTGTCAACTGAAATGATAGGGGCTGACAGATGAGAATCTTAAAAGTTCACCTCCTTTCAAATGGGCTAAATGCACTAGAGCTACTTAATTTGGGCTCTACTGAAACCAACAAAAAGCCCTTGTAAGTATACGAGGTTTTATTCTACTTTTGCATGTTTAATATGCAGAGAGAATTTTAAATGCTTTTCAACCCGATACACTCTTAATTCTATGCAAAAGATTTCATTGATCGAACTTCAGGCCAGAGTTAGCTACAAATAGAATTCCTTTTTTAAAAAATGTGCAACTCACAGTGTATGATACATATACTGCGCCAAATGATGTATATGTTCTCTTCCAATCTTTAATTGCTCAGATGTAAATTACGTCCTGCCATTATAACATAAGCACCTTTGATAGGGACATTCAAAAAAATACAAGCTTAAAAATGTAAACATTCACAAAAGTGAAGAATTCTTCCAGCTAATATGATTTAGCCCCTATATTCTTTTCTCGTAACTGTTTCTTTTTCAATAAATTGAAGAGCATTAAACTTTTGCTAAACAAACATTAAGATGCTAATTGCTATGCATCTAGATCAAACTCTTATTTGTTCAGTTTTTTGGTTTGTTTATGGCACTTCCAATTGAATTGTTCCTTACCTTGTCAACTATTTTACACTATATAATTAAGGCATAAGGAACGCTTGTGCGTTCACAAGCGACAGCATGCCAAAAATCCATTGAAAAGAATACATTTATATAGCCATATTTATTTATTTAGGAAATTTATCCATGAAGAGCTTCTATCCCCAAGAGACAGTTATGACTGTTTTGAAATGAAATATCATTTACACATGAAATCAAGATTAGAAGTCTGCTAAACTGATGTCATCATTAGGCATTCTGGCTTTTATCCAGTAAGGCCTTGGTGAGTAGCTCCAATCTAGGAAATATATGCTATTCTTCAGGCACCTTAAAGATGAGACGTTTCAGTGAACTTTGCCATTAGGTGCCCTGTTTTAATACCTACATGTTGGCAGAAAGATAATTCTTTAATAACAGTTACTGCAAACAACCAGACGGATAGTCAGAGCAGATTTGGACACCTAAAGCATATCATTCTCAAGGAGAGCTTGGTAGCTGAAAGAAGTATCGATCCTGTAGAGAAAGCCACCAATCAGGCTGCCACATAACATTTGCAATCAGAATGTAAATTTCTCCTCAATAGTAGAATTCTGGAACAAAGTAGGCCATAAGTAAAGCAGCTCCTTTATGCTGATGTTCCGTAGTTGTGCCAGATTTTATAGAAAACTGTGTTGTTGTTTTTCTAGGACCATTCAAATATTTCTGGTAACAAGTGCTAAGTAGGAGATTTCCCATGCTAGTCTTTGAGCCATTTCAAGTGCTTGTTGAAACTAATACAAGTCTTTCATTTGTAGCAGCCACTTGAGTATGTTCACTGTCAGCAACAATGAGCCATGTAAATGTTACTAATTCAAGACTGGATTGAGAAACACATGCCATCTCCAGTTCCAGGTCAAAATTCTGTTTCCTGATTTTTTGAAGATAGAGTAATGGATATTTCAAAGGGACTTTATGGGAATGAGATTTGCTTACCCTTCTGGGGTGTGTGTGTGTAGGGGGGTACAGAGTAGACTTGTACATGGGAGTTAGCTTCATTTCTTTAGTTCCAAAAGAGACTGTTTGTTAGTGGGTTGTTTTATAGTTTCGTTTCATTATTGTTCCTTTCATTATTGTTCTGTTTTCATAATTCTATTTTGTTATTAGTTTTCATTGGTTTCATTAGTTTTCCACCCGTCAGAGGTCACCTTGCTCTCCCTGTGCGTTTTGCCCATGTTTTCCAGATGCTGTTTTAGCCAGAATCTGGAAAATGTGGGAAAAACGCGTGGAGAGAGTGAGGCAACCTCTGACTGGCAGAAAAGGCATGGATAATCAAAAGGAAGCCCCAAGCAGTTGGCGGGAGTGACCACGGGGAAATGTCCCTGCATAAAAGGCCAAAGACTGCAGTAACAAAGGACACCAGCTTTCTTGTGCTTTATTAGGAATCAGCTTTCTTGTGCTTTATTTCCAAATACTTGGCTTTACAGTTTTTATTGATGTTTCATGGTATGGGCTTTTTAAAACCAGTGGGTTTTTTTGTTTTTTTTAAGAGAGAAAGATGATCAATACATTTTATTAATAAATAAAATCCCCTTGATAGCCATGGTACAGGTAAGCTCCCTGAAGGTGACAGAGATCCCTTGTAATAGTTTGGTGGTCTGTATAGGCACTGAGAAACCTATTAAGACCTTCCTCAAAGATCTTGCTTTCTATGTCTTCGCCATCTGAAGTACTGTCAGGATACAATACAGGGCCCAAGCGGGTCTGACTCATTCATTCTTTGATCTTAGCATCAGCCAGAAGTGATATATTTTCAGAGCTTTTGAAGCTAAATGCTCTTAATTATAAATGTAAGATGGGTGTTAATGGTCTCTGCTGATCTTGTTGCTTTTGTCAATTCCTCATACATACATTTGAATGTCATGTTTTTGTTAGATGTTTTGTGGATTAACATAGCATAGAAACATAGAAACGTATAGATGGAAGATACCTCAAGGGTCATCTAGTCCAACCCCCTGCATAGCACAGGAAATTTACAATACAGACTATAACAGTTTTAATAAGTAACTGTAAATTGTGTGTTGTTAAGAAATCTCAGACCAAAACCAACAAAATGTACAAATCATTTCTCCACATCAGAATCAAAAGTAAGCAATTTATTTTGCTACATTAAAATTAATGTACATCTTAATTTTATTATATTTTTAGCATAAATCCATTCATCCAAATAGTCATTCTTTCTGATGCCATTAGAAGCCCAAGTTATTTTAGGCTTTACTAATAATTTCTCCTATTCAAAAGTAAGAAACATACACCTTGGCTTATTTCCTATAAACCACTTACATTTCCCATCCACTGTGGCGTATCAATTATATTTCTTTATCTTAATGATAAGAGGCACTAATTCTGTTTGGGAATGACTCTGAAAACTCGTTTAGTTATAGAAAAATATGTTTTTGATTATGGGACATTTCACTGATAATTCTATGTTTATATTTAAGTCACTAATGAGGATCATAACTCCTTTAAGTCAAGGACAAGTTACTCTATGTAGTATTTGTATGGGTCAGTAGAGAGGTCAGTTGTCCCTGTGAGGGAGGATGCATGTTTCCAATTGGTCTTGAATAACAGACATGCAGCCTAAGCCAAGGAATGACGTGTGGTTGACTTACACAGCAGGAAAGCTTATAACTGATTATTTCTGCTTCTGATGATGTACTAGCATAATTGGAAGAAATGTAAGTTGAGCAGATCATCTTAAAGAAGCCAGGCAATGAAGTGTGCATGATTCTGGTGGTGATGTTTGTTTTATCCAGCTGTGATGTTAAATAAGACCCATACAAACCAATACAAGTATTCAAATTAGTTAAATCTTCCTTTGCTGTATCAGTAAATAACCATGGGGCATTTTCCTCTCTCATGCTCTTCAATTCTGCTTCCCTGACTTCAAATCTTTTGAATTCCAAATAGATCAAATGAGAAGAATCTTTGCAAAATTCAGTCAGAATGGGTGTCTCGGGAATACATCAAATAGGTTATTTTTCATTTTCAACATTTTTAGCAAAGCTGAGATGAGAAAGAAATGAAAGGGTCTGACCCCAACCTTAACATCACCTAATTGGAGTCAGATTAAATGGGATTCAGATCCAGTAGTAATTCCAGTGGATTCATTGAAACCACAGATGCCTCAGCAAGGAAACTTGCACGCAGCCCAAATCTCCCACCTGTCATAACCGTTTGTTTCCTGTATTTTATTAATAATGAACTAGAGCACAATAAAACACCACAGTAATCTCTTTCAACCTAGACGAACTTCACAGGATTTGACTGAAATGCATATGTCCCACAATTAAATTATACTTCTGTACAGCAAAAAATTATGTTTGCAGACCTCAACTAAGGTTGTTTTTTGTTGCCTTTTATCTTTTCGATGGCTAAAAATCACTGGTGCCAAATCTCCTCTGTTTAACTAATTCCTGTGCATGTCTGAAGGAGCTACTTAGCCACTTCAATCTTTTTAGCACATTAACCCTTATTGATCTTAAATCTGACCTAACGTATCCTTAGAAGATCAGCTTCCCTGTGAATAAGAACAGCTGTAATTGATTCCGTTATCAAGCTATAGCTATGCTAAAAATCAACTTTCAAATGAAAATTTTAAAATAATCATACCTTACCTTTTTTGAATTGGTTTACTCTTCCTTTTTCCATATTAAAAAAATATTACATCTTTTTTTCTTGTTAATTGTGTTAATTTTTGCTTTTTATAATAATTGTATAATGATATAAATGCTTTTTATATAATGCAAAAATAACTTTGTAGGGAAATGAATATGGATGAGGCTCGGTTAATATTTGCATCTGGAAACAAAGAAGAAGAAGAAGAATAGAGAAGAAGAAGCATACAGAAGAATACAGAAGTAGGATAATACAGAAGAACAGAGAAGAAGAAGAAGAAGAAGAATACAGAAGAAGAATAGAGAAGAATAGAGGAGAATAGAGGAGGAGAAGAATACAGAAGAAGAAGAAGAATACAGAAGAAGAATAGAGAAGACACCCTGTGAGGTAGGTGGGGCTGAGAGAGCTCTAAGAGAACTGTGACTAGCCCAAGCTCACCCAGCTGGCTTCATGTGTAGGAGTGGGAAAACCAACCTGGTTCACTAAATTACCATCTGCAGCTCACATGGAGGAGTGGGGAATCAAACCTGGTTCTTCAGATTAGAGTCCACCACTCCAAACCAACTATTAACCACTGCACCACACTGGCTCTCTTCATGAACAGATGAACCTGCCTTACACTGCATCAGAGCATCAAAGTCAGTATTGCCCGTTTATGCATGGGAGGTTTTGCTTAGGGCTGTCAATTCGGTTCGGTCCGAACTGAAAATCAACCGAATTTCCCCTGATTCGGTGATTTTCAGTTCGGATGGATCCGAACTCAAATCTGGCGGGCAACCGGGGGGGCCGAATTCAGCGAGTTCGGGAGTTCGCGAATAAATTCGGCCAATTCGGGCCCCCCTTCAGGGGAGCCCGCTGAAAGGCACCGGCTGCCCTTTAAACTGATCTGCGCCTCCCAGCTGGGAGGCTCAGATCAGTTTAAAGGGCAGCCCGCCTCCCTTCAGCGGGCTCCCCTGAAGGGAGGCGGGCTGTCATTGAAACTCATCTGTGCCTCCCGGCCGGGAGGCGCAGATGAGTTTCAATGACAGCCCGCCCCCCTTCAGGGTAGCCCGCTGAAGGGAGGCGGGCTGCCCTTTAAACTGATCTGCTCAGATCAGTTTAAAGGGCCCCCGCGCGCCTTCAGGGAATCCCTGAAGGCGCGCTTCGGCCGAATTTTCCCCCGAACTCCGGATCCCCCCGAATTACCGGGGATCCGAAGTGGGGGAGTTCGGACTTCGGCACGTAGCGACCCCACAAGGGTCAAATTCGGCTGAATCCGAACTGTACCGAATTTTTTTTTTTGACAGCCCTAGTTTTGCTGATACTGGCAGCAACTCTCTAGGTCTCAGACAGAGGTCTTTCACATAACCTACTTACTGCTCTTTTTAGCTGGGGATGCCAGGGATTGGACTTGGGACCTTCTGCATGCCAAGCAGATGCTCTGCCACTGAGCCATGGCCCAACCCCAAGTACAACTTTACCATATAAAAACTGAAAGTGCAATATGGATTACTTCCCTTTTTATATAACCCCTACCTCAAATGAGCACCAAATCATATATTACCGTAGCTATATGACTGTTACTACAAACCCGTTTCTACTTGACTAGATTCTATGACATAGCCATAACATATTCAGGCAGAAAATATGTTGTCTGTCTAGACTATGTGGTTCGTTTCTGTGCACCAGATCTCGAGCTGCTCATACCAAATGAGAGAACTAATCACGTGATCCAAATGTCCCAATTTTATCATTTAGTTCTGTATTACAGCTGTGATATAGAGTCCCAGTCATGTGAAAAGCCTTCCCCCCCTCCTACAACACTCAAACTTCTTTCATTAATTCATTCACTCATTCATCCATTCATTCTGCATGATTTGGCCATAGCGTATTCAAGCAATACCTTGTGTGGGTTGCCTGGAGTATGTATCTAGTTCCCGTCTGCCTACATCAGCTAGTATATCCCACCAGTTGCTCCAAACCAAGGTTCTAAGGCAACTCATACACAAATTATATCACATATAAAATAATAAAACCTCAACAGGAACACAAAGTACACATAGGACTGGCCAAAGCACAGAAGAAGACATGGCACCTCCATATTCAGCCCCCTCTCAGGACAACAGCACTTTGGCGCTGAAGGAATTGCTGCACAGAACAGAAGGCAGGGGTGTTCTTAGCCAGTGGGCAATAAGGCAGCTGCCCCAGGCTCCACACTTGGGCTCCCATCTGCCCATGACCCTGCCCTCTGACAGAGGAGGTAGCAGCAGGCTGCTCAATCACTTCCACCCCTCCTGGGGTTTGGGCAGCTGAGTTGGGATCTCATGCCCCCCACCCTTCTAAGGCCCAGCCAGCTTGCTTCTGGTAGCAGCAGCAGCCTCCACTTGCCTACGGGTTGAAGGCTACCCTTCAATATTTGAACATTGATGGCAGTGGGTAGGCCTGGTGGGGAACCCAGCAGGAGGTGGCAATGATTCTGGGTCCCCATTCTGGAGTTCTGCCCATGGCCCCAGAATCACTAAGACCACCCCAGCAGAAGGTGGGCACACTTTGCATTCTGATGCCCAACAATGAAAGAGAAGAGCTAAAAATTCTAATTCTGTTCCTATGAGGTAACCAGTTAAGCAGTGCTTTGTGCCCGTGTAGGTTCTTCATAGCTAAAAACAATGGCCTGTATCCTACCACTCTGCTCAACAAAGTTTGAAGCTTTCCTCCAGCTGAAGTAGCTCTTCCACAGATGGTGAAGCATTCCTAAGGGAAAATAGCTGGGCTTTTAGCCCTGATGTCTGTAACTAAAAGCACAGGGGAAAAAACTTTCAATTTCAGTAGGCTTTGGCCTTTGACCAGTGCCTATCATGGAATGATTCAGCTCACGCTTTGCTTCTTTTCCCTCTTTTCAGGCATACAACTTCCTGTGGGTTTCATCCATCTACTCTTTCCCTAGAAAGAGGCACCTAGACTATGATATCTCTGCGCTGTGTAAGTATATCCCAACTTCCCAAAGAACAGGCTTGCAGTCTGCTGGTTCTTTACTTTTCTTGCACAAGTTTTGTGGTTCTCACCAGGCACAGATTCTAATGCATAAAATGACCACTTCAGATCATTCCCAGGATTTTGCCTTCTTAGAGACGCTTCACAGTGTATGCCAGTGTGTTCATAGTACAATGTGAAGAGGCTCTTTATTCTAGTTTTATTGTTTACCCATTGACATCTTCCCTAGTGTACCAACACACACTTTGAGGAAAGTATAACCCTTAAAAGCATAACCTTTTCAGCACTTCTTGGTTAGAAAGTTATACATGGGGATGAGCTTGTGTTGGAAAATCTCCCCCTTACAGCCCTGCTGTAGTATGCTAGATAAAAGTACATGATTACTGAGCAACAACATCATCAATGCTTCTGTTGTAGGTGTTATTGTTCTTAATTAGTCATTATGTAAGAGTTATGCTGTGCTTGTCACCTAATTTCAAAATTCAGATAGGTTTCTCCAGTGGAGTGAAAAAAGGCTTCAGAGTTATTTGAACTCAATATGGATGTAGTTTTAAGGGATTAGAAACCTATAAACTCCCTGGTTGCTTCACTGCCTTTATGTACTTTTTGATTAAAGAACTCCAAATAAGAATAGGGCATTTATTATGCTAGTTCCAGTAAAGGATCCTTTAATTAACATAACATTAGCCATTTAGATCTTTCAGTACATGCAAGCCACAAACTCATGCTTACATCTGAAAAGTGCCCCCTAATCGCCTGCAAGGTAATAGCTACAGAGTGTCAAGAGTGTTTCGCCATTTGCCCAAATGGTTCTTAAATTGCTTCAAGGCAGCTCTTCACTGGTATGGTTTGAAGGCTCAAAAAGCAAAGGGAAAAAGGGAATAATTTAAAATAAATAAGAGAAGCAAGACACCAGTTCCAACCCTCAAACTGCACATAGCCAGTGCCGTTGCTCTGGCATAAACATGAACGGCGGTCTCATTCAGAAAGATTCACTAAAAACTGAACCAAACATGCATGCCATCATTTTGCAGTTTTGTTTCTTTCTCAGAAACTGGTTCATAATTAATTGCATGTTTTTATGTAGGTTTGTTCTTTCTTTAGATATGAAGGGAATTCTCCACATAAACTAATGAACTAAACTGAATTCAAATAGAGACCAGCTGGCTGAATTACTAAGTAATTTTATACACATGATTGACTTTATGATCATTTCACTGAAGTAACTAGCCTTTATTCTCACAATCAGTACAAACGATAATTCGGGGGTGGGGGGCAATGGGTAACTGGAATCATGGAAAAAAGGAGGAGAGGTTTGTTTGATGTGGTAGGGTACACTTTTTTTGGTATAATTGACCAAGAATTACAGGTTTTTCTGAGCTCCAAAGCAACACACAGTGAATTGCAGCCTCAGAGACATAATAACAAACCAATGCCTAAATAATCATTACTGATACTCCATTAGCAGCATCTTGCTGTGTGGCTTTTAAGCATACCAACTGCATATTTGGCAGACTGTAACCTTTCCTAGTATCTTTAGCACATTATACCACACTCATATCAAATTTTCCCCCTTAGTTTATAATTAGTTTCTCTATAAATGCACAATGTGTTTTAGTGGTTAAAATTAAATTCTTTTTTTAAAAAAACCCTGCTTTTTTAATACATGGAAATTTTGCTTACTGTGAGCTGGCTAAACATGATAAAGCAGGGGAAACGGTACGGGAGAAGGTTAAATGTTCTAGAATGTTGAAAGGAATTGTTTACAGTGCTCAGTATTTTTACAAACTATTTAAAACATATATATATATATATATATATATATATATATATATATATATATATATATATATATATATATATATATATATATATATATATATATATATATATATATATATATATTAAATGACTCTTGGGAGAGGGGAGTCAAAAACAAAATGACACAGCAAAAATAAAAATATACATCCTTTAAGGCCATTTCTATGAGACATCACAGTTGTATAACATAATGAATGTTGCGATGGGCAGCTGTGTTAGTCTATCAATAGCAGCAGAACAGAGCAAGAGTCCAGTAGCACCATAAAGACTAACAAAAGTTCTGGCAGGGTAAGAGCTTTCATGAGTCACGAAATTCTAGAATTCTAGATTTCTAGCTGTATCTGAAGTGAGCTGTGGTTCAAGGAAGCTCATAACTTGCGAGAAATTTTGTTAGTCTTTAAGATGATAATGAATATCATGTTGTAGAATAGGTTAATATTGTATTACCATATGGTAGAAAGGTAAGAAAGGCGTACAGTGGTAGCTTTACATCAGGGTGTTGTATCATTACAGATCAGCAAAGTTGATGGTTGTTTCTACATACGTTTCAGCTGATTCTGCTCTGCAGGGTTTCTGGAACCAAGAAATGACCAAATTAAGCGGGCACCGTTGCTCCCAGGTGCCCTCTCCTGCTGAAGAGAGTGTGATCAGCTTCCTGGTACAACAGGACAAAGAAGCAGTAAAAACTCATAGGAAAAGTCACAAGGAATCTGACAAGAGCTAGAACTCATTTTAGATCCTATTTCAATGTGATGACAACGGATAAAATATTCATATTTCTCTTCCATCCTGCTCCATGCTGCCCTGCAAAGTTTTTCAGAATAGATCAAGGGCCTGGTAGAGATAGATCAGTCTGGGAGAGAAAGTGCAAGGATGATCACACAGGAGCCCGTTGTGACATCTTTGCTACATACTTGATGGGGGGGGGACACACCTTATTTGTTGCTATGTAAGTTTTCTTTTGTTGCAGTACTGAAAAGAGATGCTGTGGTTTGAGGGGAGATAGGCATAGGAATCAGACTGGGGCCTATAAATCCTTTTTTGCTTTGGCTGTTTCCCATTGAAAATCACAATCCATTTTTTTTAACCTTTGCTGAGAAAACCTTTAACTCACAGCCCCGGCTCAAGTCATCTTGTTCCTACGCTAGCAAATCCCAGTGGTGCTTGTGGTAAATATAAATATACACGGGAACCTACAAGGACTTGTGGGAGGCATCTGATTTTCCCCTGCTCCACTTAGTGTTGCCAACCTCCAGGTGGTGGCTGGAGATCTCCTGCTATTACAGCTGATCTCCAGATGACAGGGATCAGTTCCTCTGGAGAAAATGACCGCTTTGGCAATTGGATTTTATGGCATTAAAATCCCTCCTCTTTCCAAACCCCACTTTTCTCAAGCTCCACCCCCAAAAATGTCCAGGTATTTCCCAACCCGGAGTTGGCAGCCCTAGCTCCACTTTTTCCTCTTTCCCTTTCCTGAAAGCCCCCATAATCTCTCCCCTTTCCCCCCTATCCTACCAAGCCATGATAAGAATCCCAGTGAAGAATTCATTATATGTCAATGGCACATGATTGCAAGTAGAGTTTGTTTGTTTGTTTGTTTGTTTTTTCATATTTATAGCTCGTCCTCAATTCCCAACTAAGCCAGGCTCAGGGCAGGTTACACTGCCTAAAACACATAAAACCATAAAACATCAATTTAAAACATCATATTAGGATACAAGGGTGGCAGTTAAAACCCCAGTTGCCACTATGGGACTGGATTACTGCAGATCACCCCCACAGATGACAGAATTGGGGTGGGGGGAGGATGGGGAGGCCAGTAATAATGAATAATTCATGGCTGCCCTCAGTTGTAGGCCTGGTAGAATAGTTCAATTTTACAGGCCCTGTGGAACTCCTTAAGGTCCCACAGGGCCCTTATGCCATTGGGAAGACTGTTCCACCAGGTAGAGGACAGCTGCCCATCCTTCGGGCTGGGGACCACCAGTAAATTGTTTTTCATGGAGCGTAACGCTCTCTGAGGGGTGTACCAGGCGAGGCGATCCCGCAGGTATGACGGTCCCAGACCATGTAAGGCTTTAAAGGTCAAAAATAGCACCTTGAACCTGCTTCGATGTTTCAGTTGGAGCCAGTGCAGCTGTTTGAGTACTGGTGTTATACGATCTCACAGAGAGATCTTTGTAAGGAGCCTTGCCGTAGCATTTTGCACCAACTGGAGCTTCCAGATCAGTTTTGAGGGCAGACCTACATAGCGAGTTACAGTAATCCAGCCTAGAGGTGACGGTCGCATGGATCACCATGGCTAGGTCGGGGCAGGAGAGGTAAGGCACCAGCTGCTGGGCCTGGCGGAGATGGAAAAAGGCCACCTTGACCATTGCTGTGATCTGAGCCTCCATCGATAAGGAGGCATCAAGGATCACACCCAAGCTCCTGACAGCAGGTGCAGATGTTACTTGCATGCCGTCAAGAGCCGGGAGCCGGCACCCCACCCCAGAGCTGTCCCAGCCAAGCCAAAGGAGCTCCGTTTTCAATTGATTTAGTTTCCTCAACCACCCAGTCACAGCATCCAAGCACCAGGCCAATGTGTCCGGAGCAGAGTCCAGTTGGCAGTTCATCAACAGGTTCAGCTGGGTGTCATTGGTGTACTTATGACATCCCAGCCCAAAACTCCTAACAAGCTGGGCGAGAGGGAACATAAAGATGTTAAACATCATAGGGGAGAGGATCGCACCCTGCACAGCAAAGGGTGCCACCGCAATACCTCTTCCCCTAACACCACACTCTGTCCCCAACCTTGGAGAAAAGAGCGCAGCCATTGAAGGGCTACACCCTGGATCTCAATGTCGACAAGGCGGTGATCTAGAAGGTCATGATCGACCATGTCAGAGGCTGCTGACAGATCCAGAAGAATCAGCAGCCCAGACCCACCTTGATCCAGCTATCGACAGAGATCATCTGTGAGGGTGACCAGAGCCATCTCCATCCCATGGCCAGGGTGGAAGCCCGACTGGAATGGGTTCAGCCTGCAGCCTACATTTATTTCTGCAAATGTAAATTGTTGACTTCATTCTAATCGCCAAAAAAGTTTTTAAAAAATGTATAAAGATCAAAATACTATTTATGCTGAATTTTCTTTTAATATGATTTTTAAACAAAAATGACAGCTTGTGGGTCACCCAATGGATAATAAATTAAATACTGAATAAGGCTAGCCTGATCTCGTCAGATCTCAGAAGTAAGCAGAGTCAGCCCTGGTTAGTATTTGGATGGGAGACCACCAAGGAATACCAGGGTTGCTGTGCAGAGGAAGGCACTGGCAAACCACCTCTCTTAGTCTCTTGCCATGAAAACCCCAAAAAGGGGTCGCCATAAGTCAGCTGCGACTTGACGGCACTTTACACACACAGACTTTCAGAACAAACAGAATGATGGACCACAGATTTCCTTAGCATTAAAATATATGGGAATTGTTCTCAGTAGTTTACTGCCATCATCTAAACAACAGAGAACAAGTCAGAATCAAACATGGTTTTATTAAAAAAAGTTTTGTTTATATACCATAAAACTAAGCATACTGTCACTCTGAAAGTTCTTAAATTTGGAGATCAGTTTATATAAGGATACTTTCAGCTGTCATTTTTTGCTTTGTGTATTTATTGGAATTTCTTCTTCTTTTCAAATGAACAATCCTTAAGAATATTTACTTGGGACTTACTCCTAATAAATCTGCATAAGATTGCATTCTAAGTGGAACAAAGTTGCAGTCATTTCATATGCATTATATTAACTGAGGAAAATGGTAGGGTACTATACAAGAAGATATTTTAATAGTGTTTATGCACCATCTGATCTGGAATTCATTGGAGATACATACGGACATGGCTCAAAGCATAAAGAATAAGCCAAGAAAAAGTGAATGGGTGAACTGCCTCTTAAGATGTAGTGAAAGGTAGGGCTGTTGATTCGGTTCGGCCAGAACTGAAAATCAGCCGAATTTCCCCTGATTCGGTGGTTTTTAGTTCGGGAGGAACCGAACTCAAAACTGGCGGGCAATCGGGGCCCCCGAATTCAGCGAGTTCGGGAGTTCGTGAATAAATTCGGCAAATTCGGGGCCGTCAGTAAGCAGCATAACCGTCAGTAAGCAGCATTCTCCTCCCCCGGCCAATCGGTGGCCAAGCTGGGTCTTCTTCTGGCCAATCAGTCAGGATTGAGTACTGGAGGAATCAGCTGATGTGCGGCCCGGCCAGGGAGAGAGAGAGAGAGAGCGAAATCCTCGTGTGTGTGTGGGGGGTGCTTGTGCACATTCGCTCCTTTCTGTGGCTGCAGGGGGCGTATTTCTTGGGGTACAGACACAAAACTTTCACTGGAGCTTCAGATGAAGCTTCTTAAGATACCCCCCAAGTTTTGTAAACATTGGCAGGGGGTCCCGAGATATGGGCTCCCCCCTTTTTCTTTCCATGGCTGCAGGGGGCACATTTTGGGGGGTACAGATCCCAAACTTTGAACGGAGTTTCAGACCAGTGTTCTTAAGATACCCCCCAAGTTTTGTAAACATTGGGTCAGGGGGTCTCGAGATATGGGCTCTCCCCCTTTTCCCTCCCCCCTTTTTCCATTTATGTGGCAGCAGGGGGCGCTTTTTTGGGGATATAGCCCCCAAACGTTTAGCATAGCTTCTGACAATTATTCTTAAGATACTACCCAAGTTTTGTAAAGATGGGTTCAGTGGGGGCAGAAATATCGCCTCCCCCCTTTTCTCTTTCCATGGCTGCAGGGGGCGCATTTTTGGGGGTGCAGATCCCAAACTTTGAGCGGAGTTTCAGACCAGTGTTCTTAAGATACCCCCCAAGTTTTGTGAACATTGGGTCAGGGGGTCCCGAGATATGGGCTTTCCCCTTTCCCCTATTGGGATGAATGGATCAGCCGATCCTGTGCATCTTCTCCAAAGCAAAACGTCCCGTGCCTAATTGGAATCATCTTGGATTACAAGTCCTCTTCAGCCCCTCTTGATGGAACAGAAGACAGCCACAGTAAGACCCCTTTGGGGGCTTTAATCTATAATTTTTCTCCTGTGTATGTGTGTGTGTGTGTGGGGGGGGAAGCAGAGTCTGTGTGTGTGTGGGGAGGGAGCAGTTTCTGTGGGTGGGGGGAAGCCGAAGGGGGCTTTCGTCGGTTCTGCCTGGGGTGTGTGTTCCCCCTCAAGTCTCTCGCTCCCTGGTTTGAGGGGGGAGGTTTCAGTTGTGTGTTGCAAAGGTGTGGTTTAACAAGGTTGTGTTGTTTTGCAGTTGTTTTGCAGTTGTTTTGCAAATTTCTCAGCTGTTGTCGGGGCTGGGAGCTTTGTGCGTGGGCGGCAAGCTCTGTTGAGAGATGCACATTAAGGGTGGGGGGACCCCTTTCAGGACCCATATCTCAGCCCCACCCTGACCCAATCTTTACAAAACTTGGGGAGTCTTTCAATAAACGTCCTTTGAAGCTCTGCCGAAAGTCTGGGACCTCTAACCCCAAAAATGCCCCCCCAGAGCCGTGGAAAGGCGCGATTGTGTTTTTAATGGCTTTATTCGGCCGAATTTTTTTCCGAACTTTGAATTCCCGCCAAATTGAACGGATCCGAAGTGGGGGAGTTTGGACTTCGGCATATCCCGAATCTAAACGGGCTGAATTCGGTCGAATCCGAACTATACCGAATTTTTTTTAATTCAACAGCCCTAGTGAAAGGTCTACTACTGATTTGAGCTGAGAAAGGATGTTGCGCCAGTTAATCTGCCATATTTCAGGTGAACACAGTTGCGGGCCCAGTGCCTAGGTAGTGAGCCCTCAGCCAGAGGCACCCAACCTTGGTGACCCTGATATTAAGTCTTCCAAAACCTAAGTCCCCTTTGCAAATAACTGGATGTTGCTCCAGTTAATCTGCCATATTTCAGGTGAACACAGTTGGTCTCATATTACTCACACGACACTCTTGAGTATTCTGATGAAGCCCAGGCTTCTCCACAGAGGTGAGTACATGTGTCACAGAATCTTTAAAATGTTTTGGATGGGATCAAAAAAGTCTATTAAGTATATGAAAAGTAGTCCAGTGACAACAGTGGAGAAGAATGGCTGCAAAATATCATTCCAAAGATATATAGTCAAGGGTGATTTCTAAAAATTGCAAAATGAACATAATGTGCTGCAATGATGAGACTTTGCAGAGCCCAAGAGGGAAAATTAAAAAAAAAAAAAGTTCTAGTACTGTTTTTAAAATATTGTGGAAGCACCTACTGTCTGCTTGATACTTTGCTGTTTTAACAAAGTCCAGCTTTGTAATGATTACTAACAAAATAGACACACATTTCCACCTGAATCTTTCACAAGTCACTACAGAAAACAAAATAGAATAGATAATTTTCTTTTTAAGGCCTTCCTTTTTAAGGCCCCATATGTTAAACCATAAAATTTATAAATATAGGATACCACAAAACTAATGCTGGTTGTGCAAAGTACATCAAGTCACAGCCAACTTATGGCCACCCTGTTGGGTTTTCAAGGCAAGAGATGTTCAGAGGTGGCTTGTCATTGCCTGCCTCTGCAATGCAACTCTAGACTTCCTTGGTGGTTTACTATGCAAGTACTAACTGGGGCTGACCCTGCTTAGTTTCCAAAATCTGACGAGACTGGGCTAGCCTGGGCCACCCAGGTCAGGGAAGGTAATATAAATTTTTAAGTTACAAAAACAGAAATGTGCTGGGATCCCATTGTAAATATGTTTGGACAAATGACAATTAATAATATATATTAATGTACAGATAGATTAATGCCTGATACTTATTCGGTTGGCCACAGTCTTAAATGGTTCTTGATGCATTGTTTCATGCATCTTGGCCCAAGCAATTGATATTTGCAGAGCAAAATATCTTACTAGTGCTCAAGCATCAGCAATGACTATAGAAACCAACATCTTAGCAGTAAAACAGGAATAAACAACCCAAACACTTCTCCAAACAAAACAAGCCACTAGAGCAATCTTCCCTAGCAGAGAACTTTGCAGCTGCAAAAAGCAATTCCTGCAAGAAATGTAGGTAGGTCCACAGGCCCAGACAGTGCTCACCATTTGGAGAAACTTGTAACAAGTGTACAGGGAGAGAAGGTTTTGCACAAATGTGCAAACACAACATATGCCTTCTAATCTTGATAGAGATATTAATCCTCCAGTCATCAGAACAATGACTGCACACCAGCAAATTAAGCATGCATGCAGTCCAGATGACTATAATCTAGCACTGCATTCCCCAGCCATGATGATTTTCAAATATTATCATGATGTCGAAGGCTTTCACGATCAGAGTTTATTGGTTCTTGTAGGTTATCTGGGCTGTGTGACCGTGGTCTTGGTATTTTCTTTCCTGACGTTTCGCCAGCAGCTGTGGCAGGCATCTTCAGAGGAGTAACACTGAAGGACAGTGTTACTCCTCTGAAGATGCCTGCCACAGCTGCTGGCGAAATGTCAGGAAAGAAAATACTAAGACCACGGTCACACAGCCCGGATAACCTACAAGAACCAATTATCATGATGCTTTTGAAGGCCTTGGACATTTTCTAGACGTGCATCATATTTACATAGACCCCATAGTACTACAGGTGGTGCATGGGTGCAGAAAGAACGCATGTGCTATTCTCACTACATTCAAATGAGCCCTAGAAGATCTTGAGATGAAGGGGTCGTCACAAGGGTGACCAAACCAACAGCATGAGTCAATAGCCTGGTAATATTTTTTTTTAAATAATGGATTGCTTAAGTTATGCCTAAACCTCAGGGATCTCAACAAGGCAGTCAAGTTACAACACTTCTTGATCCCTCCAGTACAAGATATTCAGAGGAATCTGGCTGGCAAAAAGCTATTCACCATCCTGGATGAGAAAGACAGCTACTAGTCTGCAGAATTGTAGGCCTTCAGCACTCCACTGGAAGATACCACTTCAACTGGCAGGTTTTTGGCATCAAGTCTGACAGTGCAGTCTTTCAACAGAAAAATCATGAGTATTTGGGTATATCTCAAGAGTCATATAATTGCAGATGACATGATGATTCCACTAAGAGGACACAATTTGGTGCTCTGGCAGGTCCTTGAGAGACCAAGAAGGGGGGTCAAGTTCAGCAAAGGCAAAGTTCAATTGCTGGTAGATGCTGTTAATTATATGGGCCATGTCTTCTCAAAAGATGGCACGCAACTGGTGACAGCAAAGTGCAAGCAATTGCCAAGTTACCGTCCCTTGAAGATAAAAAGCGTCTTTGAACCAGGCTATCACAACAGCACCATTTCTACCACATTTCAGTCCTACAGAACAACTATAGGCCCAGGCTAATGCATCCAAGAGCGGGCTGAGGGTGTATTTGTTCAAGAACTGGATCTGAATGTAAAGGGTTATGTTGTTCAGTTAAGCAAAATGAAGAAAAATGTCTGTATTTTATTTATTCATTCATTTTTGTCCCACTTTTCTCTGCGATGGGGACCCAAAGCAGCTTACCATACAAAACTAAAGAACAAAAATACAGACAAAACAGGAGAAGGGGTAAAATAAGGGGGACATCAAAATATGAAATGGAATAGATCTGGCTAATGTAAGTATGTAGTAACAGAGCTACATAAAAATTGAAAATGGAGTTAAGCTTATATATGAGTCAGTACGTCTTAATTCTTGGTTTTAAAATTTAATGTTTTCTGAAAGCTTCACTTTCCATGTCAGTTGGGGGGGTGATAATAGAATCTGAACAGTAAAAGTTATTTATAAGTTTATACAAAACTTTTCTCTGTAATGGAGATCCAAAGTAGCTTGCAACAATGTTCTCCTCTCCTCAATTTTTTTCCTCATAACAACAACCCTGTGAGATAAATTAGAGAAAGAGTGACTGGCCCACAGTCTCCTAGTGAGCTTCCATGACCAAATGGGGATTTAAACCTGGGTCTCCCAAATCCTAGTGTGACATGCTACACCAGCACATCACACTGGTATCATCTTTAGTGTAGGTCTTTGTGTTTATTATTATTATTATTATTATTATTATTATTATTATTATTAATAATAATAATAATAATAATAATAATAATAATAATAATGCCTAACAGTGGGATAGAAGAGACACAGTATGGTGAAGTGGTTAAGAGTGGTGGGGTGGACTCTGATCTGGAGAACTGGGTTTAATTCCCCACTCCTCCACATGAAGCCTGCTGGGTGACCTTGGGCTAGTCACTGTTCTTTCCATTCTCTCTTAGCCACACCTACCTCACAAGGTTGCGGGGAGAGGAAGGGAAGGCAATTGTAAGCCAGTTTAAGGCAGAGAAAATTGGGGTATAAAAACCAACTCCTCTTCTTCTTGTACTGTTTCCATTCCAACTACTGTTACAATAAACAGGGGGAAAAATCTCAGGAATTCAAAGGAAATAGCACCCTTCACCAAAGTTAATTTGTGATCTGTGTAAACATTGCATTTGAAAGGCACAAGCTGAAATGCCTTCAAGTGTGGTATTGCTGCTTGACTAGCTGACAGACCTTTCATTTCACCATTTTTGAAAGCATGTACTAATGCCCCATGTGATTGTCTTCTCTGTGCGTGAAATACAACTTAAAATTATATGGAGCTGGCCCACAGTTATAAAATGAAAGCTACTTGAGCACAGTAAGCAATGTATTCTCTTAATGATTGATGACAGATGTCCAATCAGGCTCTTGTTACTGGGATCAGAGCTGGGGTGGGACCAACAGAGTGGTGTGCCAAAGGCCATATGCAAAACTGGAAAGCTGAACAATATGGATTCACAACTGTTCAAAAACTCCAGCGTGCTGAGGAAGGTCATCTTTAGTAATTGCAATCTGAGAATGAATGTGGCCTCAACAGATTACTTTTAAACTGGTTTTATTTAGAGCAGAACAAAGTTTCCTGCACTTTTCAGCTTTTTTACATATTTTGGGTCCTGTAAATATCCTTTACAGCCCTGAGGCCATGGCCATATGTCTCTCACATCGGCCAGGCTGGACCTCTTCCATCAGCTGCAGAACACTTTTCAACACATCTGGTACAAGCTTTTGTATCAGCTGCTACAAACGCCTGTATGTAGTAAGCACAAGTCCCTTGCTACAGGCTTTGCTGAGAAATGCCTGTTAAGAATCCTAGAGTTGTTACCACAGACCTTTCACATTAACTAACCAGAGGTTTTACATTTCCACCTCATTAGGGGCCAAGATCTTCTTTCAGTTAAAATCAACAGCATAGCTCATGCCAGTTTAAATGAGAACTGGAAGAGGCTTTTCGTAGGTGTAATTGGTGAATTCTGGTTTCCCACATGGGAAAAAGGAATTGTATTGATAATCAGAACTGAACCAGTAAAATGTTTGATTCAGTTTCTGCTCAAGTCCCCACCCCAAACTGAAGTTGTGCCAGTTCAGTTTACAGTTTGGTAACATAGGAACTATGAAACTGTAGCTAATGTTTTCTGGAGCTTCCACTCAGCATCCTAATGTTGGCTTCTGTAATATATACCTGCCACCAAGAATTTTCATTTTCATTTCCCATATTGGTGTTAGCTGTCATTTTTTCAGATGGGCTCTCTCATGCAGTTCATCAGAGGTCAAACAGTTTAAAATATTCTGAGAAGTAACCAAATGAGAAGCCACCATTCAATATAGTCATCTCAGATCAAGTCAGCAGTTGTCTGTCTCAGAGGGATCTGATCCTTTGTCATCACTCATCTATTAAATGTAATCTGGTTTCATGGGAGAGAAGAAACCTTAGTATCTCCCTTTTAACACCCCAATCTATGCAGTCCTTCCTGTGTGCCAGAGGATACAAGAAAAACATTCTCCTTGCTACCAGGTACAGTCCCATACAAAGGTTTGAATTCAGCAGACGATTTCCCTGGAAAAAAAGAAGGGGAAGGAGGGAGTGGTTTTCTCCAAGTTTACCTCCTCCTGCTGGATTCTGGTTCTCCTCTCGTGCTGTTTGGGGAGGGTAGGACCCTGTCCTCCAGGAGCAGCATTGGAGGCTATTTGTGGCTTTAGCATGAAGGGGGGGGAGGGGGGAGACTATCATGCTCTGCTGCTAAGTTGCCTGGCCATTGTGTCCATATTAGCATTCTCAGCATGCCTAGTAGAAGAAGCTGCTTGAGAACTGCTTCCTATATTATACTGCCTGAGTTAGGAGTTTTGTTGACCTTTCCATCCTCTCTTTAGCACAAAGACCCAACTCAGGGTATTGTCTGAGATATTTTCCTCTTTGCCTTATAGGCACATCTATTCTTCCAATCCATGCAACTCTCTCCTCCACCCTCTGCAAGCCTTTCACCCCCAACCAAATATGTGACTTTGCTGATAGCCCAGGAAGCCTTGGGTTTGTGAAAATACAGCCCAGTTCCAACTATTTCAGCTGAAACACCTGTACCCAAAGATATGCTTAGCTGAACATTCTGGTAGTTTCTAATTTTGTGCCAGGACCCAGGGCAGAGTCGAAGTCTCTGTTGTACAATGCAAATGCAATAAGAGAACTGTGGAGGGGAATAGTGTTGCTGTGGGTCTCTCAAACTTTAGAGACATTGAGAAATTTCAACTTGGAGGAGTTAATTATGATATTACCCAAATGACAAGATGGAAAAAGCCACATACATTCACAACAAGGCAACTGCCTGGCACAGGTAATAAGCACCAGATGTTGCTATCAGTTCTTATCAACCATATCTTGGAACTAAAAACACACTGTCCTAACTTGTACCAGTCTCAGAAATTACAGAAACATATTGTAACATTATCTTGTCAGGAACATGTTGAAAAAATGTAAAACCATGGTGATATATGGCTATGTTTTAAAATAAACATGATGATCAATTAGCAAAATTTTGTCAAAAATGGAGAAATTGTTAAAATTGATTATTGAAGAATAATAAAAGGTATTTTTCACAAATGGGATAGTTGTTTAAAATAAGCATTTGTTTGGATTGGCTGACTTTAAAAATAGTTGCCATCTCTATCTAAAACTGGCTGACTTTAAAAGTAGTTGCCATCTCTATCTATTTTCCCATGGTAAGTGGGACTCTATTTTACTATGCTAATAAATCTGGAACAAAACTATTCATCTATCCTCATCTGTGTGTAAAAAGAAAGGATCCATATTTGTGAGCACTGGGAGGGCCTTAAACCAAGTACAATGGGGGTCTCTTTCACTATATTAGGCTTTACAGAATAAGTAAGAGATCCCTTTGTTTAAAAATCCTTCTGATTGCCTCAGATACTAGCAAAAGAACAGCTGTTTCCTCAGTTAGCTGGTCAGAAGGCAGCCTGACTTGTTATTTACAACAAACAGAAGCTTTCTAGTATATAACCTCCCCTTCAGAAATTAACAGCCACATCAGCAGAAGAGAACAGACAGAGAATGGACAGTTCCAACGGTGACAGGGGCAGAGGAATCCTTGAAGGGTAGCTATTGGAATGCGACACTGGTGGAGGATCCATCATGTACAACGGCAGTGACACTTCAGCTAACCCTTGTCAGTATTGTGCAGAAGGCAATGGTAAACCACTTTTGATCATCTCATACCTTGAAAACCCCATTATGAGACAATCCAAAACAAAAAAAGGAAAGCTGGACTAGATTTAGATGAAAGTGGAATGAAAATTGGTGCACATAACATGAACAATTTGAGGTATGCAGATGATACCACATTACTAGCAGAAAAGAGTGAAGAAATGACCCCTGATGAAGGTTAAAGCAGAAAGTGCCAAAGCAGGATTACAGGTGAACGTCAAGATGACAAAAGTAATAACTACTGAGTAATTACACTATTTCATGGTTGACAATGAGGGAAGTGAAATTGTTCAAGATTTCTATTCCTGGGCTCCATCATCAACCAAAAGGGAGACTGAAACTAAGCAATCAGAAGGAGATTGAGACTGGGAAGGGCAGCCATGAAGGAGCTAGATAAGATAGGATAAGTGTAAGGATGTGTCACTGGCCACCAAGATAATTTATACTATAGTATTCCCTATCACTATGGATGGGTTGGTCAATGAAGAAAGCTGACAGAAAGTTGATTCATTTGAAATGTGCTGTTGGAGGATAGGTTTTTGGATATCATGGACTGCCAAAAAGGCAAATGAGTTGTTGATCAAATCAAACCTGAACTGTCCCTAGAAGCTAAAATGACCAAACTGAAGCTATTGTACTTTGGTCACATTATGAGAAGGCAAGAGTCACTGGAATAGACAATGATGCTAGGAAACGTTGAAGGAAGCAGGAAAAGAGGAAGACCCCAAACGAAATGGATTTACTCAATTAAGGAAGCCATGGCCCTCAGTTTGCAAGGCGTGAGCAAGACTGTTAACAATAGGACGTTTTGGAGTTCATTAATTCTTGACAGCACTTAACAGACACACACACAGCATGCAACAGGAAGGTGATAAATTCATACAGATTCTCTTGGCAGCACTGCTATTTTCACTTCCTCTCCTTTGCCCAGTTTACCTTATCTTCTCCTTGTTGAGAAGCCCTGGTCTGATTTACCTTAATTGACCTTCCTGCTTGCTCACCCAAATTCTAGCCTGCATGCCTCATCAGCCCACTTAACCCTCTGCTCAAATGTTGTCCTTGACCCTCAGGAACATCAGGGGGCAAAGTAGGGTCAGCAACTGGAGAGGAATTGGTGGAAATAGTCACTGCCAATGCCATTCTGTTCAGATGATCTGTGTGGGTAAAAGCACCAGAAGTCATTCTTAATCATAAATGTCCCTGCTGACAGAAGAAGGCCAATGTCACAAATTTCATTCATGACGAATGGTTCTTGGTCACCAGACATACTCTGATCCCAGTTGTGGTAAGGAGAAGGAGGAGGAAATCTGTGTCTAATACATTTTTGGGGTTGGTTATTTTGATTTTTAAACCCTAAGCACAAGTTTAGGAATCTTTGAAATAGAATTTTGTAACATAAAATATACATATTGTTATATCACATATATACAAACGTACAAACAAATTTAAAAGACAGCATACATTACATCTAGAATATAATTTTCCCTACCATTCAGAGATTGAAACTCAGAAGAGGGCATGCTTTGAGCAGTCGATTGTGGCACTAGGGCTGTCAATTCGGTTCCATCCGAACTGAAAAACAGCCGAATTTTCCCTGATTCGGCGGTTTCCAGTTTGGATGGAACCGAAGTCAAAAAAGGTGGGAAAACGATGAGCCGAAATCGGCAAATTTGGGGGGGGGGTGCTGAATAAATTCAGGCAAATTTGGCGCCCCCAAATTTGCATTCTCCCACAGCCAATGGTGGCCAAGCTGTGTCTTCTTCTGGCCAATCAGAGCAGGGATTCTCCCTTTTGAATTGGCCAGGAGAAGAGTATAAAAACTACCGTCCCGTCCCGAGTCTGTATTCATTCCCTTTCATTTTGGTGGTGCTGCTCCTGAGAGATCCTGCTTACTGGAATAGGATTGGATTGGATTTACTTCTCGTCCCTGCTCCTGCTGGAAGACATCCACAGAGTTTGATTTTTGGGTTTTTTTTCTATACCTTTTCTCCTGTGTGTGTGTGGGGGAAAGCAGATTCTGTGGTTGGGGGAAGCCAAAGGAGGGCTGTTGCCTGCTCTGCCAGGGGGGTGTCCATTCGCCTCTGCGGGAGTGTTCTGCTTTTTCTGCCAGTTGCCACCCTTGCCTGGAGTTGAGTGTGGCGGTGCACGAGTCTCCCTCCACTCGGCACCCGCTCCTCCTCCCTGGTTTGTTTATTTGGGGTTGAGCTGAGCCGTACTGGTTTGAGGGGGGGTTGACTGTCCTGCCAGGGGGGCCGTCGCCTCTGCGGGAGTGTGCATTCTGCCTTTTTTTGCCTGTTGCCATGATATGACATGATAAATGCATAAAAGAGGGAAGCACATTTATATCCAAATATTTGTTCTACATATTTCTAAATCTTAAATGTAATATACTTTTCTGCATATTTCACAATATGGGCATTGGGTGTGTAATTAACTAATTGATGTTGTGTTTCCACACAGTGCCCACTCTACTGAAATTTTGCACAGCTTGGTTGTAGGTGGTAGTATTACCAATTTGTTAAAATAATGTTCAGCAAGTATGTTAAAACCAGTGGCATTCATTAAAAGGTACAGTACACACAGAGACTTTCCATCCATAAGAATCTGACTTAGCTTCTGGCACTGTTGGTGATGAATGGTGTGAAATGAATATCAGATTAAGATGTGAGACTGCAGAGTTGTGAAAAGATTCCCATGGCACCCTGACTGCACTGACTTTCTTCACACACTGGGGAACGACTAGCTTAAAGTCTGCCATGACATCAATTAAAATTACTGCCACATTATGAAAACAAAATTAGTTGCACTTCTGTCAATTTTATAGCTCTACTTTGATAGAAGAATTCATTTTCATTATGAATGGATGAGGTTCTTGGAGAATTCAGTGGTTACTGTGAAATAGTTGTTGCTATACTTTAACAGATGGAAAGGGATATTTTAATGATTCACATCTATACTAAGAAAGTTACCTGCTATCAGATGTATCCCCCATTTCACTGGTATCAAAGGCAACATTCCTATTGATTTTAATGTATCATTATTGCCATGTTTTGTTAAAGATAACAAGGTATGGCAAGGAATTATTTGATGCTGTTCTATTTTCATTCTATTGTTTATCAATTTTTACATCTGGCACTAATTTTAGATATGGTGGGTGATTATAGAATAAGATGCTGCTGTGACTTAATACAAATTCTATGCATGAGGAATTTTGCTAAATATTAATTGGGCCTTGGTTTTTCATTTGTTTTCATAAACGCATGGAGAAAGAAGCTCACCAATGTATTGTGTGGAACAAAGTGCTCTAATTTCACGAACCATGGTGAAATACAACTTACAGATGTTGGGAGTGGAGTCCATTAAGTGGTTTGGAACCATATTTATGACATGTTTTGATCTCTCCACAACAATATGACAGAAAATGGTACAAGAATTGGAAATAAACCCCAAGAATACTTAAACATGGAAGCACTTAAAAACATTCTTACCACTGTATTCCTTTTAGCTGTTTAATTATGCCTTTAACACATGCCAGGCCCCAATTGCTTAGGATATCAAAAGGACAGTATGAATGGGCTATAAACCTATCAAAAGGCAGCTTTGAAAAAAAAAATACTTCTTTTCTCTCTATATGGATCGGCCTGTTATGGTATAATTCAATACTCTGTGTGTCCAGCAAATGGCTTAGGCACTGGGAGACCCATCTCATAAGCCTACTGCACACAGGCTGCACTCTTCAAGTATATGAAAATGATATTCGGAGAACGAGGTAGCCATAATCTGTGCCACAATAATTGATGACATGTAATCACAGCTGAAAACACCCAGTTAGTTAAGGGAATCTGAGAGACCTTCTGGAGATAGATTTGGATAGTATATTCACTTGTCCTTTCTCGCATCTACCAATGCTGCTTGAGAGACTCTTGGAATGGAGGTCAAACTGGGACACATGAACACATGAAACTGTTTTATATTGAACCAGATTTTCAAGGTCAGTCTAATCATGTCCATCAAGGTCAGTCTAATCAGACTGGCAGCAGCTCTCCAGGGTCTCAGACTGAGGTCTTTCACATCACCCATAACCTGGTCCTTTCAACTGGAGATGCCGGGCATTGAACCTGGGACTTTCTACATGTCAAGCAGATGCTCTACCACTGAGCCACTACCCCCAATATTGTTTTAGGCCACATGGGAGAATAGTGTACACTATTATCTTTCTTTAGCAAAATATTCCCTCTTCCTCTACAGGGTTTACACAGAGAAAACCCAAGTAGCCCATCTTCAATGATTAGCTTCTATAATCTCTCAGGTGTTGACAGAGTCATAGAAGCTGAGAGATGTTTACCCTTTGTCTCTGTCTAGAGAAGGTAATGGGAAAGCCTTTCCAGATGATGGAGCTGTGGCTGCTCCACAAAGCTTCTTTGGACTCCTAAACAGAGTTACACTTTCCCAAGCCAACTGAAGTCAATTGAAGGAGATCATTGCCAGTGCCACTGGGTTGGTTCATTTAGCATTTGTAGACAGGTAGAAATCTAGCAGGCTGCTAAATGAACAATATATGCACAATAAATAAAATAACCAGATGCATTAGCAGACAGCAGTAACTACGATCCAGCCTTAGGGTGGGGAGAGAATCCCTGTATAATGTACACAAAATTTGAAATGTTTCAAAAATTGTAATGAGAACCTAAGTATTAGCCGATTGGAAATTTAACAACCATTCAAAAGATTAAAAACAGCAATTTTCTTCTTTACAAAGAGACACAGTGCTTTTTGAAAGGCTTCTAGCATCCTTCTCACATAGGGATGAGATCTTAATGAAATGCTTTTAAATACCAGGCAAGAGAGTAAAAAGTGAGTGTGTGTTGGCAGTGGGGGAACACAGCATAGGACCTGAATCTTGTCCTTTTGAATAAGACAATCAATGCTCTAGCACACGAGTCTGAAGTAGCATATTATGCTGCCCACTGTCCTTGCTATTCTATGTAATGACACATTACACCAATGACATGTGCTAATGATGGCCTTGCCACCTGATAATGTGGCACCTTTAATGAGGCTTTGTGCACTCATTAACTTTGTCTATGGAAACTTTGAAGTGGGAACAATGACCTAAGTAACTTGGCAACACACCACAAATTCTGCAATTGCTAATTAATACATAACACTACTTTTTCACGATTAGCAGTTTAGATAACGGTGTGCATTTTTAAAAAATCAACAACACTGCTTGAAATATAGTTATTACTGTCAATGAAGTAGAGAGAGAGAGAATGCTGATAGTGATGGACAAACTTAGTTCCAAGGGTTAACAAAGCCTTTCCTGTGTGCACTCTATTAATGCTAGCATGGTAATCTTACACAGCTAGTGTTTTCCTAATGTCCTGGGGAGCTGATCATTGTAAATTACCTGTGACAACTCATTAATCCTCTTTTTCCTCACAAATGCATAATTAATGGTAACATTGACAATAATACACAAATTAGCTAAGTGACGCTTTATGGTGTTGGTTTTGATTAACATCAGGAACCCCAAAATGACATTAATGTAATGCAGATCCCAAAAGGCAACCCACACTCTGACCTTGGACATACATTTTGTTTGCACCATCACAAAGATTAATCCTCCTCTGGATGAAGACTGGACAAAACTCTGGCCACTGGAATTGCGTGTTGGGCTGTTGTTGGAAAACAAACCACCTCCACTACATTTGTTTAAGATGTAAATCTTAATGCATAGAAAACAACAGCTTAGTGTCATTTGCTATTGTCTTGTTAAGACAAAGATAAATGGGCTACTGTCATGACTTAGATCAACTGCTTCTCTGGTAAATTTTATGATTTGCTTATTTATGAACAATTATTTAATTTTAAAAAGATACCCCAACACAAGAAGGGAATCCCATTATTAACAGTGTGTTCTCCTCTGACTGCACATCTGCTTTACAGCAGTGTGGATTTAAAAAAGAAACCCACTGGATAAAATTATATTTGAATACACCATTAGTTGTCAATATCCAAATTTAGCAGGAGAAAATAGGAAGACGATCTTTTATTCCTGGGTTTTTCATATGGGAATTGGTTAAAACAGTGAAAATCTCTCAAAATCTCTTCAGAGTATAATATCAGTGAAAATCTATGCTACAAACAACTCAAGAAAAATACTCATAACATTGTACCAAAATGCTGCTATGACTGCATCTTCTCTCACAATTATGATTTTCATAAAACTTCTTTTAATAGAATGTAATGGGATACATATTTGGTTAAACTGAGAAAATTATACTACTCTGAAGGAGAGACTATTATTGTAAATACATATTTTATAGAATAGGATCCAACTAAAAGACTAAGGGAGCAATCTTAAGGAGGTCTACTTAGAAGTAAGTCCCATTTTATTCAGTGGGGTTTACTTTCCAGAAAAGCATTCCTATGATTACAGCCTATATTGCAAGCATGATGACAGCTGACATCTTTGTACATGAATTAATTTCATATTTTAAAAAGACTGCCAATAGAAGTCAACAAAACTATTCAATTTACACTCTTATCAACAATGTGTAAAAAGTTCATTCTTTCCCCATCCCATAAACAGACTATAAATGACTTGATCAATAGAACTGACAATGAATAGACACTGAGAAAGTATTTCTGTAGAAAGTTTTCCAAAATAGATAGGGAAAAATAAATATGTGATACAGATTAAATGAAATAGTTAACACAGAGGTGACAATAAGATCTGAAAACTGAACACTAACAAATAACAAACATGATGTGCCTGATTTTTTAAAGCAAATAAATCACAAACTGTAGAATTCTATATCACTTATCTTTTAAGGGGAAAGGAACAACAATCACAGGTTTTTGTATGCATGTTAATAATTCAGAATACATTTCCTAATACAAGTAATTAAAAACAGCTATTTTAATCATGGTGTGTGCTGCACTTTTTCTAATTCACAAGCTCATTTGAAAGCACTGCGGAATTTAAAGGGCTATAGGGAGTCCCATATAGAGGCCATATTTTCACTCAAAGTAATCCAGTTTTAAATCTACATTACTTCAGTAAAGGATTTTTATTATTTGAGTAGAATAAAGTGTCACATTTGAAAGGCCTTTCAGTTTAATTCGTACCTCAAAACTGGCAAGGATACACAAGCACTAATTCTGAATGGCACTTTGTATGTAGGGTTTACAAATAGTTCCCCCCACTCCAAATGGAGAGATGTGTCTTTATGTAGCCACTGTGGGTCATTAGAAATGTCATTTCTACTTCTTCTGAACTTGCAACAGGGAACGTGGCTGAGTTGTACCTTTCCAGTTGACTCTGTTGAACCCACCCTTAATGCAGGGACCTGGAATTGGGTGTGAAACATCATTGGTTGGTAAACGCCCTTTTCCCTGTCAGCTGCTTTCCCCTTGTTGAAGTCACATTCCAAGCAGCTACAACAACAGCCTCCTAAATATACATCTCAAATTCAACATCTTACTTGTAACTCTTCCCAACTGTCTTAATTTGCTCCTGGACTCTAAGGCTGATTAATATTACTCCCTGAGCTTGCCCATGTCATTTAAGTTCCCTCATGCCATGCCAGGTTCCAAGAAAGCAATTTGTGAAATGATACTTTTAAAGACATGATGATTTGTTTCAATATTTTAAGTGGCGTACATTGACTCTGGTGACTGTGGTCATAGCAAGGCCAAGTGATTCCATAAAACCAGACCTTAAGTTGTTGTTGTTTTTTAAGTTTATAATCAAAAACATTTTTGATATTTTTTGATAATATGTTGTTTTTTCATGTTTTACAAATAGAAATGCAATAAATAAATCCATAATAGAAGCATAATAAATATATTTTTGTTGTTTACTCTTGTTTAAGTCAGCAATCAACACAGCCTGTTCAGAGTGCTGATTGGCCTATGGATCAAGTTTTAGGATTGAGCCACAATATGTAAAATCCCTTTCGTCTCTGTTCTTCTATGAATCACAACATATATTTCACCACTAGGTGATATAACGTGTTAGGTTTATTTATTTATTGCATTTATAGCCCGCCCTCATTCCCAGCAAGCCATATTCTAAAACATACTTTAAAATCATAGATTCCAAGCCAATACAGTAACAATGAAAGAAGATGGCACTAATACAAGGTACAATGACAGGTACTGAAGAAACTGGCCAGGCAGTGGACTCTCTAAATCAAGTTGAGGGAGGATGGGGAGGCCAGCAATGGTAATAATGGAGGTTATATGACATCTCCAAAAAACTTTTTTTTAAAGAAAGGTTCAGGTTAACCTTCCTTTTAAGATTTGAATTTTGGAAGAAGGGAAACTTGACTGAACCTGTGAGGCTGTACATTCATAAAAAAATAAGTTTACTTGTTGCTGTGTTCAAAACTGCTGTGTAGAAGAAAAAAATATTGTTGAACATAGTGCCATAACTAGGAAGTTTTCTTTTTTAATCAATATCCACAAAGCAACAGAATTTCAATGACAAATGAAGTATGGATGATGCCTCCTGTCTCTTTTCAATATGATTCATGAACAGGATACTGGAAACTATCTTTAATTAGGGTTTCTGATTAACGTTTTGCCTGGGAATGTCAGGTGAGATTGAAAAGTAAGGCTATGCTGTGATGCTAGTGACACATACTAAAAATAACCCCTTAGATCAGTTCATTCTGTTTAAATTGTATGCAGTATTGTGAAAAGTGTAACTGAGTAGCTATATGAGAAGTTTGATTGGGTAGTAAGAAAAGACTTGTAGGAAAAGACTGTTGATTGTCTTCTACTATTTTAACATGGCTTACGTGTTTTTATTAGATGAGCAACAATTACAATTAAAGATCTTTGTCATCTTGCAAAAGGCACCTAAACAGTTAACTGAACTAATAAAGAGGAAGCTGATAGTTCTATCTTTTATATTACAAATCTAAAGTGACTGAGTTTGGGATAATGGGGGTGGGGGGGAGCCTAATAAATTAATAGTTTAGTGGGGACTTTATTATTTAGCCTGCCAATGGCAACCTTTCCCACTGTTCACAAGAGCAGAGCACAGTATTTAAATAGGACCAGATTGCTGGTTTTCTGTTTTTCTGATGAGAAGAATATCTGAAGAAAAATAAGGGCTATTTGAAAAATTATGATTTATAACGATATGTGATTTTCTGTTAGTTTCTGTGTTATCAGTTTCAGTCACCTTTATTGGCATGATATGTGATTTTCTATTTAAACTCTTATTTGTTCTAAGACTTTGGAACTAGCTAATTTGTTTTCATTCTCCTTGAAAACAGAGAGCTGTATATTCTTCCTTCTCCATTCTCATATGGTATCCAGTAAAACTGTTAGGATTGGTTATGAATTCATGTACGTGTGCCAAAAGTGATTGCAATCTAAAGCTTTGTTTCAAAAGCTTTATTTAACCAAACCCAGGCTCCTGTAAACAGATATCATTGGCTTGCCATATGACCTTTGAAACCTGAAAATGCTCAAGAACCCAGAACTTGCCTTGTTTGCTAGCAAAAGGATACAGTTGCTCAAAATATGCTGCCTTATCTTCAAACAGAGACATCACGAATGTAGTAAGTTGTTAGGGAATGTGATTGTCAAAAAAATTTCCACCCAGCCCCCCCCCCCATAGTTATAATATTTGTTCTATAATTAAAAAAAACTATAATGGTCTGTGTAGGAATGCTGAGAGATCATTATTGCTATTTATAGTGGGGTTTTTTTTAATGCTTTAGTTATTGCAGAAAATATAGAAATTCCCCCTCTATTTTTGCAGTCTCTTTCTTTCTTGTACACGGGCACATACATGCACACATGTACCGTCATTATCAAACAATTTTAATAACTGTTTATTTAGTCTAAACTCTGCTTAACTACATTTAAGTTAAAACAAGTTTACAAATAGTTTCTCACAAATAGTTTCTTTCATCTTCAAATCCAACGTGGTTGGCATAAGTAGTTCATTCAGAATCTACCACAGGAATTATGGACAAGAAATTTAAATTTTACTTGTAGAGAAATCCCTCTCTAGATATTAGAATTTTTTTTTTTTTTTAAACCCACTACCCCAGAGGATCGTGCACCAGGAGCTTATGGGAATGCTGTCTGACAGGAAATTTTAGGACTGAATGTTGAGCGCTGTGAAATAAAATATAGCATATATTCCCAGCATCTATTAAAGTGTATATATAAAAATACATAAATGTAAGTACATCATATAATATCTTCTAGCCTTCCTGTTAGAGAAACAATATTAAAGAACAAATTTGTCGACATTCTGAAGCAATCATAAAAACAAAAAGATGGGTCCTTACAGACGAAAACCCTCCACCCTGTCACAAATTACATCTTAGCTACTGTAGGAAACATATAAATCCTGTCACAACGAATAATATTCTACTTTCATCAGTTCAGTATTAACATAGAAAACTATGTAATGTTTACTGCAATGAAGTAATGCAATATATAGATAGCATATGGCTCCATGCTTTGTTTATATTGTTCAAGAATAAATGAAAGGCTCACTTGGACGAAAGAACACTGTTAGTGCTTCTACGTGCAATAGATGGGTTATATAATAGCATTTTAGATGTTTGTTAATGATAGTCTCAAGAAAGCACACACGCCACACACACACACAAAAACACAGAAACAATATAAAATGACAATAACACAGTAGGGAGAAAGATTAACATGCCACTAGGGGACAGTAGAAAGTCACAAAATGTGATTCTGTTGTAGAAAACAGAACAAAAGGCTTTTCTTTGTCAAGAAAAAATAATAATAATGAAATAAAAATTGCAAATATGCACTGCTAAATCAAATTTTCCTACAACTGAAGACCTTTCAATTTTGGGTAAACAAATCTGTAAAATGTTTGCAGGGGTCTTCTTAGATATTTAAGCAAAACATTTTAAAAATATGCATAGGCTATTGTCTTTACAAAGGAGGAATTTAAGTGTAAAATCTTCTATTCTCAGATTATTTCAGAAAACTGGAAGTTTTACAGCCTGAAAAATCTTCAGAGGCATATGCTACTTCAGGTTCACCAATGGCAGAATAAAGGCTAATCATGTATATGATTCACTTATGACAAGAACATATAGAATTTATTTATTTACATTAGCAACGTAAATTAAACAAAGATTTCAAAGAAGAGCTGTACAAAAGTGGTTATAAATCTGGACTGGTTATTATGCAGGCTTTGAACCTTTGCGTTTACAGGAGACCCTATTCATTAAATGCAAACATTTAAGTTTTTGTTTACTCTTACAACCACCCTGGTTTCACCAATGGGAGGTTCGGTTTTAATCACCAGCAGCAAGCCATTCAGCCAGTCAATCTAAAATGGTTTTCCATATCCCAGCACTATCCACCTACCAGCTGGTTCTTTCAGCACAGCAGCTGTGATCCAGAGCACCAAGTGCTCAGGGGGCTCCTATTGTCTGCTGTGGTAAAGTTCTACCAGTGTACCAGATTGCTGACAATGGGACAGCCCAGCGTAGCTACGCAAGGCAGTATTGTTCCCTTACATCCAATGAATGGAATCATTTTCTAATTCAACTATTCCCATGGTTCTCAATCAAATGTGGACTGCATCCTTAGGATCAGAAACTAAGGAAGTGTGGTATGTAGATTCCACTGAAACCAGCATGATTTAGTTCCATGTATAAAACTGAGGATCAGGATGTATTAAAAACTAATCTCAGCTAAAGCGCTGATCTACTTGAAATTTGTATTATTAATTTAGTCTTGGATATCAAGGACCCAGAATACATCTGGAAGCAGAATATTACCATAAAGGGATGTTGTGGGTTTTTTTCAGCTGTTGTTTTCAATTTTAAAAAGCTTCATTAAATTACATTAAATCATAAAGCTATTTTGGGATATAGAACGATATAGAATAGCCTGATCTCATCAAATCTTAGAAGATAAGTACTTGGATGGGAGACCCCAAAGGAAGACTTTGCAGAGGAAGGCAATGGCAAACCACCTCTGCTTAATCACTTGCCTTGACAACCCTATGGGGTTGCCATAAGTTGGCTGTGACTTCATGGCACTTTACACACACACACACACACACACACACACACACACACACACACTTTATTTTAGTTACTCAGTTTTCATTTCCATTTGCTTTCATGGGAAACATTTCTGCTTGTAACATTTCTCCCCATCCAGTGGGGGTGGAATTCTCATGGGCTGTAACCTTCTTCTATGGAAACCTGTCTGCCAAATTTCAGATGGGGAGATCTAAAAAGCACTATTTTGTCAACTGCAGATTTAAGGAAATTTTGGGAAACCCAAGAACCTATCCATTACATTTTTATTCAACCCCTCCTCCAAGGAGCTCAGGTTGCATATATGGTTCTCCCTTGCCCAATTCATTCTCCCAGTGAGGTAGTTTGGGCTGACAGAGTGTGACTGGTTCAAGGTCACCCAGAACTCTTCATGGAAGGGTAGTAATTTAATCTGACCATACCAAATTCTAGTCAATCCAACACACTCTTTACACTACACTGGCTTTCAGGCAGTGTGGCAAAGTGGGCATTTGTAAATAATAAACGCCATTGGCTCTCTCTGTATCAGGCACTTTGTTTTTGTTTAGCAATGGAACCCCTCCAAACTTAATTGACATATGAATGGCAGATTTCTTCAAAATCCTAGTAATTCCCTCCTCTCATCTAGTCCATAGTTTAATTGGACTAGACATAACTAAAATTAAAAGATTCCTGTTAAGACTGCCGACAGCCTGGAGAAAATAAAAATGTCCTACTCCTTTAATACTGGCTTGATCAGGCTGCTTTTCATGGCATGGAGGTAGGGTTGCCAGGTCCCTCTTGGCAACTGGTGGGAGGTTTTAGGGGCAGAGCCTGAGGAAGGCAAGGTTTGGGGAGGGGAGGGACTTCAATTCTATAGAGTCCAATGGCCAAAGTGGCTATTTTCTCCAGGGGGGCTGATCTCTATCGGCTGGAGGTCAGTTGTAATAGCGGGAGATCTCCAGCTAGTACCTGGAGGTTGGCAACCCTACATGGAGGTAAATAACATACCATGAAATCTAACCTCTCGTTCCTGTCTGCTAGTCTATTTGAACTAAGAGAAGATGAGGAAAGAGATTTTTACAGGGAAATGTGTAGAGGAAATGGTTAACCCCTCAGTTGACACATGCCTCCAGTTTCTTTAAAGGAAAATTAAAGAGCTAAAAGATCTCAGTACCTTCTGCATCGTAGAGTTGTCATATCTTGTATAGCCCTCCGCCCATGTTACTGATTGAAGCACATGCACATTATTAAGAAAAGATAGCAGATACTGCCTGGCTTCCAGGTATGGAATCAACTCCTTCAGCATCCAAAAAATGTTTTTGTATGTCTGCCTTCCCCAGCACAGCTTATCACAGAACATGGGGCGACTACAGCACTCCTATTTAGTCTGCAGCACTATGCTAGGGTATGCAAGTACACCATTTGCCTCTGCCTCAAGCAACCAGGGAGAAAAGAATAGCTTCTAAGGCATACTGCAAAGATCGATAGGAACACCTGGCAGATTTGCTTTGATCGATTTCCACAATCAAAAGTGGTGTGAGTTTCTGACTGGATCATCTCAGAGGTGATTTCACCTATGTTTATGTTGAGCAACTCTGAAACTGTGCATTCTATGGGGTCAGGTTGTTGCACTTTCAGGTACTGCAGTTCTAGTTGCTAGCCTCTGAACTGCTTGCTGTAGTCACCAATTTTTAAAAACAACAACAAAAATAAATTGCCACTATCCCACTTCTTCTAATGTTAGGCGTATTCTTGGCATCATGATGCAACAGTGCTAACCCATTCACACTAAAAAAAGAGGTATACTTTGATCAGTCAACAGAGCGGATGCAGATTATTGATTATAAGGGGCAGATACCAAAGGAACAAGGGGACACCTAAAAAGTAAGTCTCAAATAAAATGTAATGTTTTTCTATTATTTATGTGCTTTTGGGCAGATGTGTATGTGTGTGGGGGGGTGTGCAACACCTACACCAGGGAAGTATGCCTCTAACTTTTTAAAAAATATATGTCAGTAGCTCTATTATGCCTTGATACTAGAAATATCACCTAGTGATAGAAATAGTGTAATTGTCTAATAGTACTAACTTCATTTTAAAAAAAATGATGAACACAGCAAACCCTTTGGATGGAATCTGACAACTAGCACTATGATTTCCAGCAGTGTCATCACATGAAATTCATTTGAACACATACAAGCAGCTTACCAAATAATCAACTCTCTGCTTGTAGGGAGGTGGTTAGCCAATCTTGGAATTTCCTGGGCATCTGTAATAGCAACTGATTATAGCAATTCAAAGCTGCCCAAAACTAGTGAGCCATCACTGTGTGTATACCCTAAACTCTTTGGAAAGACAGACCAATCAGTGTAGACCTCTTAAGTGTCAATATCTATGTAACTCTGCTGATTGGGAAATCGCCCGGTCAATTACATAACTACTGTTTAACCTCTTACCTTCTGAATCAGGTAATACCAGACAGATTGGAAGATAGAAAAATAGATTGGAAGATATCCAAATAGTGCCAACTGTCATGCTTCTTTTCAGATTAAATTAATTATAACAGGTTGGATCCAGCCAGCTCACCCTTTCAGTTCCCCTCCTTAACACAATTCCAGTCACACATGATTTTGTCCATGCAGGTCATATGAAACCCAGCAGGTTTTTTTAATTGTCAAGGGATACTCTTTCTTCCTTTTTCACTAACTGAATAGCTGGTTGGATCCAACCCAATAAGCTTCTAGAACCAACCTGACCTTCATGTTCCATATTTTTCCACCTCTGCCATACCTGAAGTACTGCCTATTCCAATATGAACTTACCTAACTACTATGGACATCTTTGGACCTGCTTCAGGTGCTTCCACCATTTGAGAATGGCTCTTCTCAGTTTTGGCACCAAACTGTGGAATCCCCTCCCCAAAGAGACCAATTTATCCCCCTCTTTCATTATCTTGTTTGACAAACAAAACTTGTTTGTTTTGTTTGGAATTGTGTGTTTAGATATATGTGTGTGTGTGTGTGTGTGTGTGTGTGTGTGTGTGTGCTATATGTATGTAAGTGTGTATAATTTTGTTTTAATGTTTTGACTGCCAGCTTGTCAAGGTGGCATAAAAATGCTTTAAGCAAATAATAAAATGTCTCCGTTCAGTACATAATGACCACTCAACCAGCCTTTCTTCCTACCTACCACATTCTCCTCTGATCTTATCCTCCATGCCCATGCCTGAGCCCCTTCTGCAGTTCTACCACTGTAGATTGCACAAAAACTATAATCACACTTCTTTTCCCTTCCAGTCTGAGATGATGTTGGGCTCTAAAATGGAGAATGGTGGGTGGTAGACTGTTGGGCTGATCTCTTAATACTTCTTTGAAAAGGAGGAAAGCCCAAAGCCGGAGCAGCTTGAGGGAGATGGCCTTTGGCAGGGCCCAAGCCAGGGGATGGACAAATGGATACCCTTGATTAGGGTCTGGGGTTCTAGGAGAGCCAGGAACTGGTCTGCTGTAAGACCCTTTATCATGAGAGGAAAAGGGTAACTAAATTGTAGAATACCATGCTTATTTATTTATTGAAATATTTTTATTCCACTTTCCCCTTTGTGGCTTAGGGGAGCTTACAAATCATTTGATTAAAGCCATAACACATCAACTAAAAAGTCACCACAGTAAATCCCATGACTAGAACTCTTATAACCTGTAACTGCCAATGCAAATAAAACAGTATTTATAAAAACCACTAAAACAAATCCCGCTGGCTGGGAACCAGTTCAACAAAGAGGGAGCCATTTTTGAAAAGAAATGGGCTCTTGTAAATCCCCACTAAGCAATGACCAGCAGAGTACAATTGGCACATGAGGCATATATATATATATAGAGATGATTCTTCAGATATGTGGGTCATGAAAAAAATTGAAATTTATACCTTGAATTAAACTTAAAAACAAATGGGTCGTGTGTCATTTTTAAGAGGTTGAATCTACAATTGGAGAGAGAGAGAGTTGACAAAACAAATGCAGGAAGCAGAAGGACCTCTTGCTAATATACTATCTGGCTTTTCAAATAACACCTCTAAGCTCTTAAAGTGCTCTGGAAAAGCTAGCTCCTTTCCATTGTGGGTCCACTCCCTGCAAAACATCAGACTTCCTGAACACCATCAACTCCACCTTGACTGAACTCAGTTTTCGCTTGCTCTGACTTAGGTATCCTGCCACACACTGAAAGCGCTAATTCAGAAATGGAATGGGTGCATCTGAAGGCTTAGGTAATGAAATATAGAGCTGAGTGTCATCAGCATATCAATGACACCCCACTCCAATTCTCCAGACTATCTCCAGAGGCCTGACATAAAAACTGAAGCACATAGGTGACTTACAGCACTCCCCTAAACCAAGTTACACCCTTCTAAGTCCTTTGACTTAAATGGCCTTAGAAGGATGTAACTCTGCACAGGATGGAACTGCTAGGTTGCAGTCTTAAGAATACTTCCACGGGAGTAAGCCTCATTAAATTAAATTCTGAACAGATCTGCTTAAAATTGCTCTCAACATTGGGATTCCACAAGACAGGTCCCAAATTACTGAATCACTCCTCCAGAGGAAATTGTCTCCATCTAAGCAGATAAAGACAATTTCCTCTGGAGGAGTGATTCAGTAATTGTCTCCATCTAAGCAGATAAAAAGAGCCCCGTGGCCCAAAGTGGTAAGCTGCAGTACTGCAGTCCAAGCTCTGCTCACGACCTGAGTTCGATCCCAACGGAAGTTGGTTTCAGGTAGCCAGCTCAAGGTTGACTCAGCCTTCCATCCTTCCGAGGTCGGTAAAATGAGTACCCAGCTTGCTGGGGGTAAAGGGAAGATGACTGGGGAAGGCACTGGCAAACCACCCCATAAACAAAGTCTGCCTAGTAAACGTTAGGATGTGACGTCACCCCATGGGTCAGGAATGATCCGGTGCTTGCACAGGGGACCTTTACCTTTACCTTTTAAGCAGATAAAAAAGTAAAACCCCATCATAGCTTAGGGATATATGCATAATGTGTCCAGATCTTGATAGATTTACTGAAGTCAAACAAAAGTAATGTTAGGACATACTGAACAAACAAGAAGAGCAAAAGGTATAGGGAAAGATTTTTAAAATACCTGCACTTCAGTAGAAAACCTGGCACTGCCAAATATCCTCTTTGAATCATGTAGGCAAAATATTATCCTGATTGGGCTAAATATACAGGGGTCCAGAATTTACAGAAATATATAATGTAAGGAAATTAGCAGTTTCAGCACTTCCAATAGTCAGATGGGGTCTTACAAAGAGAACATGAGATCATCACTAGCAACATAATAGTAGCAGGTTTTCAGGCCAAAAATCCAGATCCGGCGCCTAAAATCTCTGTTATGGAGGGTGTGGGTATTCAGAATTCTGCTTAGGTACAAGTTTTAATTTATTTGTAAACAACTTTGTGTGCTTGATAAAGTACTAGAAAATATTTTAAATATAATATAAATTTGTATATTTATTGTATGTTTATTGATATCTTTCTTCAAAGCGTACTGGTTCCCTTCTCTTCCATTTCAGATTGAAAATCTGCATGAATTTTCCAGCAAAGATTTGATATCAGAAAACAGCAAGAATCTATTATACTGCCATAGACCCTTCATATAAAATCTATATAGATTTTACTGCCAGTGTAATTTTATATATGTATGCTTCAATAAGAGTAATTCCAATAGCACTCAGAAAAGTAAAATACTACATTATACTTAAATTAATCCAGTTTTGCTAGTTCAGAGAATTCTTCTTTAATTCAATTTCAGAAGGACTTTATAATACAAATCTATTACCTGCATTTTCCATTTTTAAAAATAAATACAATAATCCAGGTTAAATAACAGAATTTTTGTACACAGCTCTCCAGTGAAATGTGGACACTCTAACTGCTATTAATGTAAATCTTTACACACATAATTTGGAGACAGTTTTTGAACTTGCCAATAAAGACTAATGTTTTAGCAGATTGATTTTATATTTAATGTTATTCAAATTCTCTGGTAATTCACTTGTAAGGATGGATTTTTTAAAACAAATGAACAAATATAAGTCCACTATAAAAACTCTTAATTGATTCACAAAGCATGGATCCCCTTCAAAAAGAAATAATCAAAATTCTTTACAGCAGAACAGGCAATCACCTCTTGACCTATAATACGTATGCAGCATGAACCTCAGCACTCTCAAATAAACCCTGCAAGTTCAATGGTACTTATAGATAAACATACATAGGACTGCAGCCACACAGTGTAGTCTTAGGCACACTTACTTGGGAGGAGGTCATTGACCCTAATGGAACTTACATCTGAATAAACATGCCTAGAGTAGCATTTTCTACCAATGCACTTCTGTCTTCATTTTTATACATAAAGGGGCATATTCTAGTTATATTACTTCATTTGCATTTGCATTGTAGAAATCTAATCGTAGAGAAACATAATGAAAATAAACAGGCCAAGAGAAGAAAAAACATGCTATTGTTGTCCATGTTTATCTATAACAACAGGCTTAATTATGTTGCTGAACACGAGGAAAAAAACTTTGGCACATGCATCAAGTGAATCCGTGCTTTACTGATCTTATACATAGCAAACCTCTTATTCTGGAGAACCTGTCTGCTCTGAATCCCTAAATTGGTTTTAACCTGGATAAACTATAGTGGTTGCCCTCAAGGAAATCTCTAAATTTTAGTTTTATTACAGTGCCTGGAAAGAGCACACAAAACTTAGATCTAGAGAAGAACTCAAAATTGGAGATTGGTTTATGTATTATAAATTAAAAGAAAGAAAAACTGGTTGGGTTCAATAGAAACAAATCTAAGTTAGAATTAATATTAAATAAAGGAAATAAAGGTCAGATAGCGAGGATATATAAATTGTTAATTGAAACAAATTTAGAGCAGGAAAGGATTAAATCGATTATGATAAAACGGATGAGGGACGGGTTATAATATTAATCTTGAGGTTTGGGAGAATCTGTGGAAAAAAGAATTTAAATTTATAATTACTAATGAAATAAAAGAAAATTTATATAAGATGTTTTATAGATGGTATATTACACCAGTGATGGTTAGTAAATTTAAAACAGGTAATACTGATTTGTGTTGGAAATGTGGATCGGAAAAAGGAACCTTTATGCATGCCTGGTGGGTTTGTAAAAAGATTAAAAAGTTTTGGAGAAAGGTAGTGAGGGAGACTAACAATTTGATAAATATTAAAATAAAAATTGACCCACCTTTTTGTTTATTGGGAATCCCTAAAGATAAAATGAATAAAAGTGACAGAGTCATTTGTCAATACAGCTTTGCAGCAGCAAGGATTACAATAGCAAAATCCTGGAAGCTAGTAAATAAATCTCTCATTAAAGACTGGAGAGAAAAGTTATGGTTATATATGCGGATGGCCAAACTAACAGATTCCCTTCACGGGAAGGATATTGAAGAATTTAAAATGATGTAGTCAAAGGCCTTCGCATATTGGGACAAGCTGGCAAAAATGAATTTTACTAATATAGTGAATGATATACTAATATAGTGAATTTGTAGATAACATTTTTGTAGTTTTAATTATTGTTAAAAAAAATCGGTAAAATTCGGCTTTGGCAAAATGAGGCCCTTTTAAATTCGGGCCATGCCGAAGTCCGAACTCCCCCGCTTCGGATCCCCGAAATTCGGCGGGAGATCTGGAGTTCGGGGAAAAATTCAGCCAAGACTTTGAAGTGCTGGGCGCCGCCTGCCCAGGCGGCGCTCACCACTTCAAAGAGCTGGGAAGGGGGCGGGGGTCTTTAAAGAGCACCCCACGGGCCTTCATGGGCTTCCAGCTGGAAGGCGCAGATCTGTTTAAAGGGCCCCCCGCACGCCTTCAGGGAAGCCCATGAAGGCACGGGGGGCAGAGGGGTTTAAAGACCCCCACCCCTCTTCTCGGGACTCCCGGGAAGACGGGGGATGGGTTGTCAAGCCCCTCTGCACTGTCTGCGCAGGCAGGGCAGAGGGGTTTAAAGACCCCCCGCCCCTCTTCCCGGGACTCCCGGGAAGATGGGGGATGGGTTGTCAAGCCCCTCTGTACTGTCTGCGCAGGCAGGGCAGAGGGGTTTAAAGACCCCCCCCCCGCCCCTCTTCCTGGGACTCCCAGGAAGAGGGGCGGTGGGTTGTCAAGCCCCTCTGCACTGTCTGCGCAGGCAGGGCAGAGGGGTTTAAAGACCCCTCCCGCCCCTCTTCCCGGGACTCCCGGGAAGAGGGGCGGTGGGTTGTCAAGCCCCTCTGCTCTGTCTGCGCAGGCAGGGCAGAGGGGTTTAAAGACCCCCCGCCCCTCTTCCTGGGACTTCCCTGAAGGCGTGCGGGTGGGCCTTTAAATAGATGCGTGCCTCCCGGCTGGGAGGCACAGATCTCCCCCCCCCGTGTGCCTTCAGGGAAGTCCCAGGAAGAGGGGCGGGGGTCTTTAAACCCCTCTGCCCTGCCTGCGCAGACCAATGAACTCTGACCGTGAAAGCCTTCAACAATATTTTTTTTAAAAAAACAACAACCCGTCACTGAAATGCTATAAAAGGGGGGAGACAAACTGAAACCAATATATACACAATTTTATGCTAATTATTTTTGTAAGGAACTGAGATCTAGCCACCAAGAAAGCTGCAATTATTAAGGATGCATTTTTCTGGCCCTTTCTGCAAGCCTAGGACAGTGTATGGACCCTCCTCTCCTCTGTCACTGGTCTGATGGGTACACAGCACCCTGATGATCCAGTCCATTCCCAGTTAGACTTTGTACTCCTCTCATAGAGCCCACAGCAACCCATTATTATTCAGGGCACAAGCATTCACAGACCACTCATGGGAAAGCAAAGGTAGACCTATGAGCTAGTAGAAGGGTCCGTAGGAGTACTGAAGACTGTGAATATGATGATATGGGCTGGGCACGATGCCAGGCAGTTCAGTGTAGATGCAGCCTGGCAGGGGATGGTTCCACATATGGTTCTGTGCATGCAGGGCACTGTAATTTTAAACACGAGAATGTAGAGAAGAATGCAAGAAAAAGTAAAATACTATGATAAAATGAATGCAAAACTTCAGAGGAAGTATAAATATGAATCAGTGGGAGAATTTATGGACTAAAGAAATTAAGTCCACGGAATGCCAAACGTTAGAGAATTGGTACAAAATATTTTTTAGATGGTACATAATGCCTAAAGACATAGCAAAGGCTAATAAAGTCTTTAATGGGAAACACTGGAAATGTCAGAATACAGATGCAACATTCTATTATATGTGGTAGACTTGTAGGAAGGCAAGAAAATATTGGATGATACATGATGAAATGCAAAGAATATTGAAAATTAAATTTGTGATAGATACCAAAAGCATGTTATTAAATATCTTACCAAATAATATGCCAAAATATATAATGAATTATTTTGGTATATGGTGACAGCGGCAAGAGTGGTATATGCAGTAAAGTGGAAAGCAGAGGAGTAAATGTATTAGCAGATGCGAAAATATAATTAGAATATGGAGAAGTGAACATCAAAGAAAAATAATTGAAATGTAATTTCAGGATAATGTAACAATCGTATTGGTTATGTTTATATGTGTATTTTCATATGTTTGTAAATGTTGTGCTGTGTTGAAAAATAAAATTTACCAAAAAAAAAAAAAGAATGCAAGAAAAAAATATGACATTAAGATGTTAAATTAAGTAATAAAATAAGCAATGTGTAAACATATTGTTCAGTTAAGTGAAGATTTATACATCAAGATCTGGGCTTGGGTCCCACTGATTCATTCTCCTAATAGTGGGGCTTTCACCTGATGCCAATACCCTTCCCCTCATGCAGGAGACTCTTCCACTAGCAGGATAAGGCTCACTGAGTTGGAGGAAGGTGCAGTGTTAGCAGATCAGATCCCTGGGACAGATCCTCTGAGTGCCATATTAGTTTGGGCATATACAGCCGTCAACATCATTAATATTTGCAGGAGAGAGTAGAGTACAGAGGTGAACTCAAGAGGCACCTGAAGTTGACATGTATGACATGAGAAACAGGAAAAGATGAACTAGCACAAGATAAAAAAGAATAGGAGGCAGGCTCTGAGGGCCAGTTATCAGGAGTGTTTAAAATCCTCTCTTTACATCAAATCTTTCAATGGAAATGTCTCTATGGACAACTAATTCCATAACATCTCCCTTTGTTCAACATACCTTGCTAATTCTCTTAGCAAGATTATCCATGTTGTGTAAACATTTTATTTAATGTAAAGCTTATCAGGGAATTCTTTATTCTGTACTTGCATTTGAATTCTACTCACCATTACAACGAGAATTTCATACAACGGATCTGTTAAACAAACTGGTATACATTTAGATAAAGAGATAAGGAGTCCTCACCAGTGTGACATGGTAAACACCATGGGAGGTTGACCTTGCAGGAAACAGTTGAAGAATTATTCCTGCTGTGCTTTTGCAAAATATTTTGAAAAGCATGATTAATAAATATCACGGTGAAGAAGACAGAATTCTCCTACTTAAACTTAGAGAATAAGGATGTTTTACTTGGGATACTTGTTTACATTCATTTGTCTTGGAGGCAAGCTTGTAAATAATCATTTGCCAGCCATCAGTGGTAAGAAAAGCCTTCCTTCAGGCTATCCGGATCAAAAGAACTACAAATGTGACTCTCTTTTTTTTCTTTTAGGCAACACATTACTACCATAATATGTTTGGGCAGATGGGCTACTAAAGATTTTTGTGGGCTACTACGTTTTTGGACTTATTTTCAAGGCTGCTATAAGGAAAACAATGTTTAACTAGCTTGCCCTTTTCTGTAACATTTTCTTACATTTTTATATAAAGTAAAAGGACAAACCATGCAACAACAAAAAGAAAAAATGAACTTTGTACCTCCTATTTCAATATAAATCATATAACTTTTTCTATTTAACTCAGCCACATTCATTGTAATAATATCAAATCATGCAAATACAGAGACGAATGATTTTGCCTCCTATAATTAAGCCAATATATAATAAACATATTCAAAATTGAAATTTCAATATTTGAAAATTGTCTGAACTTTAGGTTTTCTTTATAACAAAATGGACAGTGGACTTCATTCAAATGCTGAAGCTGCCCAGCTTGTGTTTAAGGCTTACCTGTTTTTATGGAGCTGGATGGAAAACAATGGATGGATTTGATACAGCATCTGATTGATATTTCCAGGGTGTGAAAACCTCCACCACAAGATTAGGCTGATATTGCATATTCAAACATACAATGATATATTTGTCATTGCTATTGACCTTTATCTCTCCAGTTTCCTGACAACCTTCTACAGTTATTGACATTACAAATACCAGCGACACAGTGCAGGGCAAAGTATAACCTTTCATTTACCTTCATGTCCCTCAAATGACTTGCATAGGTAGTTTCAACAAAAGCTGCAAACAATGATACTGTTGATTTTTTCCCCCTTAACTTGCTAAAATGTTTTCCATTTTCCTCTTGTTCTCTGAAAATCATGCCAATAACTCACTACAAAGAAAACGATTTCAAATGAATACAGGTAATTAGAAGTGTCAAGAAATCAGCAGAGAGTAGGGTGTCTGTCATCATTTCTTGAGAAAGAGTGCCAGATTCCCTTTCAAAAAGATCTTTGTCATTTTTTAATAGAAGGTAATTAATGTAGACTACAGTAAAGTGTACAGGATCCCAGTCACTTGTCTTTCTCTCCTTATAAAGGGGACCATAAAGATGTTTTGATTTCTAGAAACAATCTTCTGAGGTTATTCAAAAATGACTTTTAATTACAGTAATAGTCTTTTTTTGTCTTTTCATTCTTCTAAAAGCAAGGGAGGGAAAAGAAATTAGAAAGGGCACATTTATAAGAGTGACAAAAGTAAGTTTTCTTTCTTTTTTTGTTAGCAAAGTGCCATGCTAAGTAGTTTGGTACAGAATTGAGACAGGATGATGCTGCACAACGGAGAAGTCTGATCATGAGACAAGAAGCAGTCATCATGGAGCCTATCAAGTGGTGGCTCAGGAAAGAAATGTATTCTAAAAATGATTTTAAAAGCCACAATACTTCAGTTCCTGTAATTACATACTTTCACCGTTATTTGCAAATCTGATTGCATCTATTTTATCCATGATGGTAACAGAACTGATTATTTCAAAAACCACGCCTCTAAGAAATAAACAAACATCTTCAACCTTGTATGAGATTACTTCTGCATCTTGGGGAAAGACACACTGCTTTTCAAAGATGTATGAGAAACACTCACTAGGATTTCCCTTCTCACAGCTGGCCAGAGTTCAAAGTCTAGCTCAGCTGCGGACCCACTATAGAGCACAGGGGCAAGCAGGTCTTTCTTAACTTCAATTCTCTCCCCTTCCCCATCTTGCACCATAATGGGGTTGCCCCCCCAAAAAAAGCTCAGTTTTATTGAAAGATCTAAATTGGTTCACAATATTAAAATGAAATTCTGTACATGCCCAGAATGTGCTGTTAGCTTTTCAGTCTGTCCATCCTGCCCCCACCACCCACCCCTGTCAGGATGCTAATTGTAGTTTCAACAGAACCACAGTTCTTAGAGGACTGGTGTAGTTTTTCCCTTGGGGGAAACTGAATTGCCCCTGAGCTTGTCTGATCAAACTCTGGAAAGCTAAAACCCCACAGTAAATAATTATACAGATGTTTTATTTTTGTTACTCTCCTTAAAGCATGTCTTTCATTGAACGTTTAGGTCATGCTGAGCCCCCTACTTTAAGTATCAATGTGAAATATATCTGCATTGTGAAAATTCATTTCACACTGTTTCAGAGGAGATTTTTGACATTGTTCCCTACAGCATCTCTGGGAAATACATTTTTGCTTTTAGCCAGTGGGGTTTTTCACATTTTTCTTTTAACAGTAGCCATCTCCAACTCCATGCCAAGGGGTAAAGGCCTTTAAAACTAGGCTCCCCTAAACCTTTAAATGTTGTTTGCCACGTAGAAAGGAACATGTTTTGAAAGCTGTCCAGATCTCCACCAGGTCCATCAGTGTGGGATCTATCCTATGGAGTCCCACAGGTCGCAATCCTACCCCCCATGCTCTTCAGTCTCTATGTAAAGTCCTTAGGCAAAATCATTTGTAGTTTGGGGATTGGCTGTCATCAATATGCAGATGATACATAGCTATACATATCCAAATCTCCTGCTGATGCAGTAGCAGTCCTAAATCACTGCCTGGCTGCTGTGGTTAAATGGCTAAGAGCAAACAAATTGAAACTAAACCCTGGAAAGACAAAGTAATGCTAGTTGGGAAGGTGGAGATCTTAAAGGACATTGTGCTCTCCACTTTTGATTGGGTTCATCTGACCCTTGCTGACTCAGTTAAGAGCCTCAGGGTTATACTGGAGCCAACATTATTGCTGGAGAAGCAAGTTAATGCAGTTACAAAAAATGCTTTCTTCCAACACAGCCTAGCTTGAAAAATGGCCCTTAATACTGCTGATCTGGCCACCTGGATCCATGCCACAGTTACATCAAGACTAGACTACTGGAATGCACTGCACATTGGTCTCCCCTCAAAATCAATTCAGAAACTCCAGCTAGTGCAAAAAGCCGCAGCTCAGCTATCATTGGGAGCTAGATGGAGCATGCATATTACTCCCCTTCTGCAGTTACACCACTAGCTGCCGATCAGTTACCGGGATCAATTTAAAGTATTGGCTACCATACAAAGCCCTTCATGGCCTTGGACCCTCATATCTGCGAGACCATCTCACCTCCATGCACCACCACAGCTTCACTCATCAGAACAAGGCCTTCTACAGGTACCAACCTGCAAAAAGGCAAAATCAGCAGCTACTCGTATGGGTGCCTTCTCTGTTGTGGCTCCCACCTTGAATGGTCTGCCTGAGGAGGTCAGGGAGGCTCCTACTCTATTTCCACAAACTATGCAAAACTGAATTATTCAAGAGGGCTTCTCTACGCAGGCAATAGGGTAGCACTGTACAAAATAATTCAGAATAGTTACTTGGACAAATTATTAGGGACTATGGTCCATGCTACTGTGTATAGATTGCAGTAAGTTGGATCCTACTATGTAATTTTGGTATAATTTAATGTGTCTTATTAATACTTACACTTTGCTTCGGTTCTGTTTTTTAGATTTCTCGTTGGTTTTACAACCCAAATCCTATTTCATTGTTTATTGAATGTCCCATCCTGTTGATTGTATTGACTCACTCTGTGTAGTCTGCCTTGAGTCCTAATTAGAAACATGGACTGTAAATAATGTAAATAAATAAATATTTGTCTTAATAAACTTACAGAAATGGAAAGGTGTGCTTTCTATTCCACTGTTGCAAAGGGTGCCCATTATACCGAATTGCAGAGCTTCCTTTGCTAAAGTATTTTAATGTGATAGAAATTCTTTATTCCCAAAACAATTTCCAACTAAAACTGCATTGAATATTTTCTAGTTAAAAATACAGGCAATTAAGACCTAATTAATATGTGACAATGACAGGCAAGAAGAAGTTGCATCTCCTTTAATCTAGGCTCTCAGCTGCATTGTGTTCAGCAATGCAAAAAAGAACACCTCTGTGCTAAATTAACACAGTCACCAAAATCAGCATGGGAAGCCAAAAATCACATATAAAATTATATTATCAACAATGACTACAAATATCTACATGAACAACAAAATTAATTGACAAGTGGTCCCACAATATGCCATATATCGGAACAATTCAAAGTCCAAAACAACTCGACGGTTCCACCCTTAATGTGTCTTAGGTCAGACTTGCCACTTTGCAAGGCAATCTCAATCCAACGGTCTTCTAGAAAATGTACTGTTTCGTCATCCAACTTCTTCAGAAAAACAGAATCTGCCATGCAAAAGCTTTCCATATGTATATAAACAGTATGTGAAAAAGCAGCAACACCACTGGCTAATCACTGAATGTACATTTAAGGGCAAGACACCAAACAATGACATTTAAGGGCAAGACACCAAACAATGACTTATATACCTGACAATTCTTTATCTAATATAGGTGTTACTACTGAGAAAGAACAGACACAATCCTTAAGGACTTAACACTAAACCCATATAACCAAGAGCTGGAAAGATTCATTACAGCCCTCGTATAACACATGTGGTCATTGAAAATAACCGGACGTAATCCTTAAAGAATTTACAATGGAACCAATTTACAAGAAGCAAGAAAGATCCATTTCAGCATTTAGCCCATTAGGACTTACAGTATTTAAATACTAAAGGCAATATGATGTTGGTCAGTTCATTACACTTGGTTCTTCTTTACTGTGGCAGAGCAATGTAGTTTCCTTGGCCATCTAATTAGGGCAAGAAGGCATAGGCTCAGAAATGGAAGGCAGAGGGACTAGAATTTTAATCCAGAGTTGGTCAGCAACCCATTTCTTTCGAAAATCATTCCTCAGCTTGGAAAATGGCTCTGATGCTACTTAAGGTCCTATGCAACAGTTTATGTCGCATTCATTAAGATCTATTTTGCAGATTAACTAAATCAAATAGTAGAATTGATTTTGGACAAATATAATAAAAATGTAACAGTTTGAGCACTTCCCATATTAAACTACAAAGTGACTGAATTGACTCAATTCAACCACTTGATATGGAATTGTGTGACTGAACTGTTAACTATCAATTCATTTCAAGTTTCCTAGAAAACAACTGGCATTTAAAAACCCTACACAAACCTGAATTTTATGTTGGATCATATATGCAATCGGTGCACATATATTTTCTACATTTCTCCACACCTGTCTATGTTCATTTTTTAAAAAATTCAGCATTGTAGAAAGAAAAATAATACAAGATATTACATTTTATTCAGTTTTTATTTATTTTCCTTGAATAAACACACTTTCAAAGAATCCAGCTTAATACCAAAAATTCTCCTCACAAGAGCCAATTAATTTTAGCACAAATGTTCCCATACTTGATTATCTGACCTTGCTATATCAAAGCTATAATGGACATTTTTATTAAAAGCCAAATGTGTTGCTGAATGTACTTATCAAAGATATAATTTTTGCCTGAATCAAAGACAAAATATATGTAGCAGGAAAATAAACCCTTTACGATATAAAACTGCAGTGAAAAAAGCCTCTGGACTTCAGCCAATAATAGGCAGTTTAGAAACAATATGGAACTACAGAAATACAACAAAAAAGTGAAATCTTCATCTTTTCCCATGCAGGCTATTTCCATCAATATACAGAACATGCACAGTGCATTCCTATGCCAATCACACAGATTCTCTTCCTTTCGGATATGTTAAGAAGTTATGGTTGGCCAGTTCATTCAAGGACTCCCATAGAAACTTTCCTTTGCTGTCGATTCATATCCATAATACACTCTGCTACTATCTACATTAACATCATAATTGCTATGCAGTGTATTGAATATGTCTTGTTTAATGTTATATCAATATGCCTGACCTCACAATAAATATTGCTATCCTTGGTCTTTAAACAGTGAATATGGGCATTCAGGTCAATGGCCTATTAATAGGAGCCAAATGTATTCATAAATTCTTAATTACTTTTGTTGTTTCACACATTTTCCTGGCAAAGAGACATAGTGCTTTCTGTTGATAGTGGAGTCTAATTTAGATTATGTCCCGCTATGTATATCAGAAGGCAAGGATAAAACTGGGTAAGTACATACAACAGATTTACTTGCAATATCTAGGTTTGGTAGGGTTGCCAACCTCCAGGTAGTAGCTGGAGATCCCCTGCTATTACAACTGACCTCCAGCTGATAGAGATCAGTTCACCTGAAGAAAATGGCTGCTTTGGCAATTGGACTCTATGGTATTGGAAGATCTAGAAGTTTCTGCCTCTCCTCCTGTTATTCCTGACCCATTTGTGTTTTGTGGTGGCATAAAAAATTCACACGTGACTGGCATGATTGAGCTGGTAAGCACTCCTGCAGCACCCCAACATTTCCTCTATTCCACTGGTGCAGCCCTTTTCTTAGAAGCAAATGATAAAATGGTGGCTTAGTCCAGGTGAACTCAGCACTTCATCCCAAGGAGCAGTGCCAGATCTAGAATTCGTTCATCTCATATTGCCACAGTGCTTCACAAAGTCTTCTTTTCCACCCTTTCCTTCTTTTCCACCCTTTCGTACTCAGACCGCTGCCGGTCTGAGTAGACAATACTGACTTTGATGGACCAAAGGTCTGATTCAGTATAAGGCAGCTTCATGTGTTCATATGTGTGTTGGTACACACCAGGGCAAACGTATATCATGCACCATGCTATCCTCATTTGCAGATCAGTAAAGCATTGATATATCTGTCATGGACCCTAGTCTAGCAAGCCCCTTAAATATAAGTTTTATATTTTTCTGCCTGTGTCAAAGGTACTGATAAATAATAAACCAATTATGTAATTCAATTCAAAGCTTTTTCTCTCACAGCAAATATTGTTATATTGGTATTAAAGTGGTGTTTTCCTTCCTTTAAATATTTTTCTTTACTCACTTGCATTCTCCTTATTTCTGTACAACATCTTGAAAAGGGGGGGGGAACAGACTATGCAATAAATATATTTTAAAGGATGCACTCCCATAAAGATTACAGTGTAATCACGATATATATACTTTAGTGGAATGAATTTTTTTTTTAAATCCTTTCTCTGCGTGACACTTGAAGCTATTCAACAGAAAAAGACATTCAGATATATACAGTGTATTATGCTGATAGCATCTTATCCAATCACAGCACATCTGGGTGTTTCTGTCTGTGTTGACAAGGATGCACAGATGCTTTTTAATACCCATAAACCAATATGCTAAATATGAAAACAAAGGGATACATATAGAATTCCGTTAGTATTTCTATTAATCTAAGATCCATTCAATTTACACCTTAGTCTATATCACATTTTTGCATGCAAACCTCTGTCTACTTATAAATAAACCTCTAAAGGGAGAAAAAATGCACACATATCCTGATGATCTAACACCATCCTAAGCTATCCCCATCTTGTGTCACTGCCTAAGTCATGCAAATTACACCAAAGCTGCCAGTTGACTAAGATTAATGACACTGCGCCAGCTTCTTTGTTTCTCTCTGCGGCCGTTTAGTGTGAAATACTATCCAAAAACATTATCTATCCTCTATTAATCCCACAAATTTGTTCACACCATGCACATTGTTTAGGGCAATTTACAACAGGAACATACTGAGCACAATTGCATTTAATTACTTGGGTTCTAATTACATTCATTAAAGGCTAATAAAATAAATGAAACAGCTTTAAAAGCTTCTGCAAAACACATGGGTCTTGTCTCCCTCATGAAACATACAGTAGATGTTTGATGTGAAACACATACATGTGTCTGCCTATATGCTTGTATCTTGCTAGCACATAATACAGAGAGAGCATATGAGATATGTATATAAAGCTGGGGCTGCAGATCCCAAATGTATTCTGTTGATATATTTATTTATATTACCCAGTTATAAAGACTCCTGGACTCCTGGACTGGAAAAAAAGAAAGACAAATACCAGTTTTAAAACAGAAGATGGGTTCTTCTAATTATTTCCACCTGGACTACAGAGTGGATCTTCGCTTTAATTGTTTCCTTTATCTACATGGCAGAGGATGTCAATCAACTTTTTAAAAAGCCCTCCCAAAACAATGCATTTACTTGGTTTAATTGGTGTCCGTAAAGATACTCTGTTAACATTCAGTTTTGCAGAGATGTGGCTGGTTGTTTTTTTTCTTGAGCCAATAGAGCTCAAAAGAACAAATGAATTATTTCTTGTGAAATTATACATTTGTTCTGAGAGTTGCATTGTATTTCAAACACAACCTTTCTTTCAAAGATGTGAATCATATTTCAAAGGAAAACCTTTCTTTAAAATGAGAGTATGTAGACACTGCAGAATGTACAGTTTAGTACAACTTTTAGCATTCTCGTGTAAGAACAAGCATGAGAAATGGATACAGAGCTGAAGAGCACGCACACCTTTGTTTCACTATACATGCAGTGTCCATATGCTGGAAAGCATAAGAACACAGTGAAATGCACACAATGAATAATAACTTCTGATGACAATTTTCATAATGTTTTCAAGATTTTTCCTGCACACGAGGTCTTTTCAAGTTGAAAATGTATCCGATTTTAGAAGATCATATACATATACATTTGCACGTATAGTTTTACATGATTTAAGGTCATCACACATTCCTGTAACATGAGACTATGTTCTTTTTGACTGATCTGGGAAGACATTATTTTCATATAGGCACAGATGAAATATGAAAAAGAACAGAAAATAAAACTATGCATCATAAGAAGAAGACGCTGAGGAGGGACATGATTGCTGTCTTTAAGTGTCACTTAGAGGAGGGCAAGGAGCTGTTCCTGTTGGCAGCAGAGGATAGGACTCACAATAATGGGTTTAAATTACAGGCAGAAAGGTACTATCTGGATATTAGGATATATTTTTTTACAGTAAGAGTTGTTCAACAGTAGAATTGGCTACCTAGGGAGGTGGTAAGCTCCCCCTCACTGGCAGTCTTAAAGCAGCGACTGGACAAACTCTTTTCAGGGACAATCTAGGCTGATCCTGCATTGAGCAGGGAGTTGGACTACATGGTCTGTATGGCCCCTTCCAACTCTATGATTCTAATGCCAGATCCGAAAGCTATGGTTTCCCACATTTAGACTGGGGTGTTTAGACTGACAGTCAATTCACACATTACAAAGTTCTTGTGGTTGACACAAGAACTTTAAATCAGATCAGTGACTGGAGTTTTGTGCTCCCAGATGCACATGAGCCCAAGCTTGACTGCAACCATGGCATACATGCAATTGTGGAATGAAAATGGCAATGGAGGGTGGAAGCTTAAGCACTTTCTCCATGTGTTTAAGTGATCAGAATAATAGCCACATGCATCTGGGACATAGAGAACTGGTTTACTGTGGCATAAGTTTTCTATAAGCAACAAACAAAGTATAGAAGCAGATTGTATTTTGTTGGTTGTTGTTACAATAAACCCAAGCTATTCAGATTCAGAAACTGTAGAAGGATGTGGACAAACTCCTCTCAATGTGAAAGAGCTTCCCCATCCGTTGGATTATTGGGATAATACTATGGTTTGCCCTGAAGATATACTTTTATGCCACCTGATACCTATTGTTCTTATTGTATTGCTGCCACTATCAATATTTCCAATTCTCAATATGGCCAGTCCACATGAGCAGACAAGTCATTTCTTTCTACAAACATGAAAAATGCCCCAGATTTGCAGAAAAAAACTGAAATATACCCCTCCCAAATTAAATCCCCTTCCCAATTAAAAGCAGCACTTTTAACTTTAAGAAATGGATAACTTAAGTGGTCATTGCTAGGCAACCACAACAGTATTGCCAGTCTTCAAGCCCTGGCTTCTGTCAGTAAAAGGCAGGAGGAGGGGCACAGCTTTTGGGGGGGCTTTAAGGGAGGACTTATTGGGGCCAGACCTGGCAGCAATAACTGAACAACCTGATACCACATAACCTGCATGATTCACTCAGGCACAGCTGCTTGCTACTGTTCAACAGCAGCCCCTCCCACAAGCCAGTGTGATGCAGTGGTTAGAATTTCAGAATAGGTTCTGGGAGACTCAGATTAAAATCACCACTCTGCCATAGAAGCTTGGGCCAATTACACATTCTCAGCCTAATTTGACTCACAGGTAACTTGTGAGGATAAAATTAAGAGAATTATATGAGCTAATTTGGGTCCCCATTATGGAGAAAGGTGGGCAAATAAATAATAGATATAGTTGAAGGGGGGAAGATTAAAAGAATAGTTGGTGGGTGAGTGGGTAGGAGAGAAGGAAGCATATGGAAGGAAGGATATGGAGGTTGCCAGGAGAAGGTAAAGAAGAAATAGTATGAGAAAGGAGATACAGGGAAAATTGGGTAGTCCCTAGCAAGGAGTTGCCCCTTGTTGGTTCCCCACTATACAACTGGGCCCAGTAGCTTCCATTGTGCAACTGAGCCATGATTTTTTTAAGGGGGTGGGGGTGGGGGTGGGGGTGGGGTAAGAAAAGGTGAAGACAAGGGGGCAGATTAAAGTAGGTTGTCTGGTGGGTGGAAAAGAGAGAATGAAACAGCAAAAGGGGAGAGAGACTATGGGGCCTTTTAGGGAAGGGAAAGAGGAAATAGTGGGAGAGGGGAAAATAAGAAGCCCCGTGCATGTCCTTGCAGATACCCTGCTTGTTCTATTCTATATCTAAAAGATAACATTGAATCAGGTTATATTACACAAGGTGATAGTAATATTCACAATAAATTATTTACTTATTTTTTATCTCCAAGAAAGCAGGAGTATGGCTATATGAACATTACATTATTATTATATTTAAAACAGATCTCTGCATGTAAGGTACTCACATTCTATGTTAGACGAAAAAACAGTAAACAAAGGAATTAGAACAAAATAGAGATAAAGATTAAAATATACTGATAATTACAGCAGAAGTTGCTTACTCCATTCTTCATTTTGTCCCTCCTGTCTGAAGATGACAATTATATGATTGAATTCTCAGTTCTAATGTACTATGTGAAGAATAGGAAGTATGTGGACCTCACCATATATGACAGCTCCAAACTCCTAATTCAGATGATACAAATGAAATAAGTGAAAAGAATAGATCCAAGTATCTCAATCAATGAAAGTTTAGTAAGTTTTATATAAAGTACCAAATATATTATGAGTCAATACATACTTCATTAGGTAAATCTTGCTGACAAAGTTCAACTTGGCAAAGCTTGTAATTGAGAACCTGAGAAAACTTGCCCCATTTTGCTTGAATTAGAACTTGTTTGGTAAGCCTAGCTTAAAATGGGGTTCACCTGCCTTATCACTAATTGGCCCTCCATAAGGATGCCAACTGCCAAAAGAAAAGATGTCCTACACCTTTAATAGAGGCTTAATGGGCTGTTATATATCAGGTGATATTATTTACCACTGTGCCATGAAACACTGCAGGTGCCCATTTCCATGCATTAAGCCACCATTAAAGGGTCGGGACATTTTTCTCTAGGCCTGTTGGCAACCCTAGGTCCTAGCCAGTTTCTTTTCTCAAGAACTAACTTAATGAAGATATCCAAGAGATTGGGTTGGCTTCTGGCGTAAAGTTTGAAGAAGGAGTTGACAGAGCAGATCTTTTAGCACCTTCCCATTGTGGCTTAGTTTGTGTCTCAGAAATCCTCTCTGAGATTTGGGGGACACTTGTGAACAAAATGCACCAAAGCATGAAGGGCTGCAGTGAGGTGGACCAATATGGAGAAATAGCTTCCATTTCACATTTTTGCTGGTGGCCTGCATCCTCTTTTCCCTTCTTATTGTAGAGCCTCATATTGTAGTGTGTTTTGTCAGACTGTAACATAGGACTTCCTGAAAACTGCAAAGAAGGGGAAGATGGGAAATCCATTCCATCAATGCCTTCTGTGAGCTTTTTAGCTGAATCCAACCCAATTTTTCTTCTGTGTTGTTGTGTTTGATATGAGCTGTCCAATTGTACTTACTTTTCAGTTGTTTGACGTACTTGGTTTTAAAAAGAAAAAAAGTATAATCCCAGTAGGCATTGTGCATACTTCTGAAAGCACAACATCAAATATCCGGCTGTATCCCCCTTTTTTTTTGGCTGTCAAGTCACAGCCGAATTATGGCAACCCCATAGGGTTTTCAACACAAGAGACGTTCAGGGGCCTTCCTCCACGTAGCAACCCTGGTATTTCTTGGTGTTCTCCCATCCAAACACTAACCAGGGCTGACCCTGTTTAGCAGCTGAGATGTGATGTGATCGGGCTACCCTGGGCTATCCAAGTCAGGGCAAACAGAGTTACATCCTTCTAAATCCATGGGCTTTCCCCTATTAGTGTGAACAGAAGACACATAAGGGGACCCCCAAGTTCCATATATTCTCCTCTCCAGATGCAGTCCTCTACTTTGAATCCCAAACATTTCTAGAATTTAAAGTACTTAGAAGACATCCAGTCAGAAATAGCAACAGGAAAGCAGAGATATTAGAAAAAAGTAATTAAATTAGAAAAAAGAGAAGTCCTGCTTTCACAGACAAGGCTCATTTCAAGAATATCAATTTAGAACCAGAGTAATAAAAATCTCAAGTACATATTCTATTTTATAATAAAACTTCTAACATGGAAATTCCATGAGAGTTCACAAAGACCTTTATTAATGGTATTGATGAGTTTAGAAGCATAACTGCATTTATTAAAATCATATGTATCCTCTCCTCCAAAGATCCCTGTTCAAATACAAAGACATGGAATAATAATGGATCTTAAATCATAAAGAAAATGCATAAACTGACATGTGGAGACCATTTAGCTTAGGAAAACAAATATTAGAAGTACAGTTCCCACATTTGGGAATCCCAAGTTGGAATTCATGGCAGGGTTACCTAGCAATGACAGAGCTGCACAGCAAAGCTTTATATGCCTAATAAAAGAAGTATCATTCACATTTCTGAATTAATAGGAATATATATTCTAATTAATTGACAGGCTGAATTGTTGAAGAACTACGGGGCCGCATCTCAGAAAAGGAAGCAGAAGAAAATTGCTGAGGTTTTGAGTTTGTTAACCATATATAACACAATTGTGAAAATGTTCATTTGGGCTTCACAAATCATAGATTAGTAAGCTTTTTAATTTTACTGAACAAACAAAATAAATCAAAATTTAAATTTCAAAAACCCAACTGCTGGAATGAAAAGTAGTTTATACTTATGAATATTGAGGATGTTTAACTTTAAATAATCTATTGAATTTCAAAATTACTCATAATTAACAGATCCATGAAAAACAGACATGGTATAATTTATATGATGCATATAAAAAAGTAGGAGCAGACTACAAAATGATATGGAAAAAAATCTGATGCAATCCATGGCATGGACAATACCAGAATAGAAAACCATCTAGGATGCAGGTCATCTATTATCTGCAGAATAATTCATTGTTTAGTACTTTGCACATAATGTTGCAAGCAGAGGATCTGCAAGGACTTACAGGGAGGGAGAGACTCATTTCCCCTCCTCCCACTATTTCCTCTTTCACTTCCCTGAAAGTCCCATAGCATCTCCCCTTTTCCTGCTTCCTTCTCACCCATCAACCAGCATTTATCTGCCCCCCATATTCAGATATATTTATTATTTATTTACTTCATTTATACCCCATCTGTCTTCACAAAGCGGAGGCAAAGCTGTTGTCAGCTCCATCAGGTCAAACTACAACAAGTGAGTTCCAAATATGCACATCTTGTATCACATTGTATATGTGCATGAAGCAGTTGCTGCTTTCTTGCATTTCTCCCTTGAAGTTGAAATAAATAAATGGGAGCTAGAAAAAATACCCAAGACCTTAGTTTATATTTTAAAGGAAAATGGAGGCAATTGATACATATGTGCAGCCTTAGTATGAGATCAGATATTGTTATTAGCAGTGGCCTTAAGAGCAGCACATAACCCCAACCCATTTGCTGTATGGGTTAATACTACAGACCTGCCTAGCAGATTCATTAGTAGGATTGCTAAATTAAAACTTGGAACATTCAAAACATGAATTATGTATGTATTGTGGCACTTTCTAAATAAATAACTTCTCAGTGTCAAGGAGCTAGAAAAGAGTCTTAAGTGTAAGGACGCATAGCTGGCAATCAAGATCAATATAATTCATCTTGTGATATTCCCTGTTACTATGTATTGGTGTGAAAGTTAGGCAATGAAGAAAGCTGACAGGAAGAAAGTTGATTCATTTGAAATGCGGTGTTGGAAGATAGTTTTACAGATACTGTGGATCGCCAAAATAAGGGTTCTAGATCAAATCTCCCTAGGTATCTGAACTCTCCCTAGAAGCTAAAATGACCAAACTGAGGATATCATACTTTGGTCACATTATGTGAAGACATGAGTCACTGGAAAAGTTGTCACTGAAAAATAATGCTAGGAAAAGTTGAAGGCAGAAGGAAAAGAAGATCCAATATGAGATGGATTGACTAAGGGAAGCCACGGCCCTTAGTTTGCAAGACCTGAGTAAGGCTGTTAATAACAGCGTGTTTTGAAGGTCATTAGTTCATAGGGTTGCCAAAAATCAGAAGTGACTTGAAGGCACTTAACACACACACCCATTTTCTAGGAGTTGCAAGGGGCTGCAATGTAAGCACCCTGGGTCTGTGGTTTGTATGTAAGGTTGCCATCCTCCAGGTTGTGACTGGCGATCTCCCACTATTACAATTCATCTCCAGGCAACAGAGATAAGTTTCACCTGGAGAAAATGGCCGCTTTGGAAAGAAGACTCCATTGGGATATAATGTCCCTCCCCTCCCCAAACCCTGCCTTCCCCAGGCTCCACCCCCAAAATCTCCACGTATTTCTCAACCCGGAGCTGGCAACCCTATTTGTAGGATCAACCCCTGAGCCAATACTGATGCAGTTTATATTTTCAGGAGAACTGTGTAATACTTTGACTAAAATGTATGCAAGTAGGAGTGTGTACCATACATTTCTGTGATTCTTTGAGTTGGAAAGTATAGGAAATTTGGGAGTATAGCCTGGGGAGGGTGGAATTTGGTAAGAGGAGGGAGCTCAGTTGGGAGGTAATATGATGGAGTTCACCTTCCAAAACTGACACTTTTTTCCAGGGGAACTGATCTTTGTAGTCTGGAGATCAGTTGGCATTCTGAAAGAACTACAGGCTCCACCTGGAAGTTGGCAACCCTAGTGCTTTTCCATCAAAAGCTCTATTCACATAGAAAAACAATTCTCCAAGAAGTTGATGCTGGCCCATTCTACCAGATATGAGAGTCCCCAACAGACAAGGAATGCAACTTTCTAAGAGGGCTGCATAGTTAAATTGAAACATGCTAATGCCCACTATAGCCTGAAGTAGTACAGCCCAAGGAAAAACCTTTCCTGTTGATTTACTATATTGGCTACATGTATAAACTGGGCCTAACTCAAATGCACAATGTTTTAACTGCTCCAGAATATCTAAAGTGTGCAGAATCTTTCAGGCATTTGGAATTAATCAAACACAATTTAGTACCCAATTTAGTATCTTTTTAAAATACACAAATATCAAAAATTCCAGGGAACAGAACTTAGCTGTAAAATATCCAAAGTCTAACAGAAGGCAAATAATTTTATTAACATTTACATATCTTTTAGAAAAAATCACATATGCATTTAGAGTTGCCACATGGTTTCAACAAAAAATACTGGACATGCTCCCCTCCACAGCCCTTCTTTCCTTCCCTCACTTACTCTTTTGCCACCTTTTAAGATTACATTTCACTACACCAAGTGTTCCAGCAAATTCCCTAATAACAGCAATATCTGTCTGAGGAATCGGACGTGTCCACTGTCCCTTCTTCCTAAGTTCCCTGTATGCCTCATGGCAAGGTTGTAATGAGGGTTTTTTGCACCCTCCAAAGAAAGAGCTTAAGTCCTAAAATGCAAGACGTGCTGTTTGTAGAAGTGAATAGGTTACCCCTATTCCTGTCCAGAAATCTTCCATAGATACTGTGGCCTGGTTCATCTGTGTTTCTTCTGATTGTTTACCAAGAGCTTCTATATTTGATCGGTTGGTGCTGCTGTCAGTTAACTGTTTGGAGGATTATTTTATTTTTTACCTCTTCAGCTTGGCTGTGTATCTGAGTGATAGTTTGCTCATGAGCAATTGTATTAAAACTCCACATGATAAAAAAAAAGCACAATTGCATCACCGTGCCTTTTAGTAATGAGAAGTACACACAGATGCTATAGTATTATGTGAAACTCCTTTAGCCTTGGAGGTTTACACACAGAATGAACTGTGTGCACATAATGTAGCTGGCAGCAAAACAATAGGGGGAAAAACCCAAAATGAATTAAAAAGAAAAACTCCGGACATGCTTAGGGATCTTTATGGAGGCCAGGAATCCAGTGGGATGGTAGGAAACAAATGTATCAGAGCCGTTCCAAAAGCGGGAACAGATAATTTGGAATTTCAAAATCCAAAGGGAAAACTAATCAGAGGAAATTTCAGAAACTTTCCTACTACTTTTTTTTTGGTCTGCTTCTGTGGAGGGTGGGTTTTCTACACATCTAAGTTTAATATTCTCAGAAAGTCTTTCCCCTGTTATGATCATACATTACCAGCTACTCACTGCTTCTTACAACCAGACTAAACAGTGAAAGCCCACTTGAGGGGACCTTTCTCCCATACCGATTTTGGGAGAGGAAGTATGTCCATCTCTTCTGTCGTCTCCCTGGCTCTTTCAAACATTAAAGCTTATACTCCTGTTCCTTTCATATTCTTACAAAAGGTGATTTTTCCTTACACACATACAATAACCAAAGACCTTCAGCTGTTTCTGTTGTTGCAGTTCTTCACAATTTCTTTGGCTTAGTCCTACCCATTTAGGCTTCCACTTCTTAGACTGTAGGTTGTTCTTGGACATAGGTAATTAAAAAGGTTACCCTCCCACACTGAGGTAAATGCAAAAGGGGAAAGAGAAAATAATTGAGGGGGAGGGGAATGAATAAGGGACATTGCATAATACCTGTCCCCAAAAATATAATGGAAAAATATCAGATCCAAATTAAGAAATGCTATTATTTACTTGTTTGTTTTAATCTTTTTGCTGAACTTTAGCATTCACTTCAGACAACCCTCATCTTCCTTTGTATATTCTAGGGCTGTTCTATATTAGAATAAATGAGTGATTGCAGATCATTTAGTTAATTTTGTTCTACTTGCTGCCGCCATCTTTTGAAAGCTCCTACTTATGTGTGTGCTACTATACATACTTGAGCAATGATGCAAAGAACACATTCAGAAACTTTCCTTGCTGACAAAAGCAGAAATCAATGCCAGCCCACAAGTGATGTTTTTAGCCCCTGTCACTAAAATGAAAATTGTCATGATGTGAAACAGAAGTCCTCAGTGTCCAGCTCCACAGGGAATCACACACCTTTACATGCTTTCATGTGCTCAGTGACTTCAGCAATCCTGAAATATTATTTTTGCTGTTCTTATTGGGAAAGGAGTGGAGTAGCTAAACAATTCTACTTAGATCACTCTGCAGCAACCAGCACTTTTAGTCTCTCTTTTTAGGCTTTAAATGGTACCTTTGTATAGCTAGGATTTTTCAGGCTGGAGGATTAGATCAGTTTCCCCGCCCCCTCCAATCAGTATGGCTTGAGTTAAGTATAAAAACAGGTCCCAGAGGTTGACAAATGGATTAAAGTAGAACATAAATTCCTTATGTCACCCAGTCCCTTAAACCTTGATGTCAGTAACGTTCCTAATAATTCCATTATTATAAATGTCAAATATGCTTTACATGTGTTAAAAACGACAGTGAAATGCAAGAACCTGGCTAAGAGAATCACATGAGGCTGTTTCTGCACAAATGAAAACATGGCTTTACTCCCTCTTTCCCTAGTGAAGTTAAGTGAAGCCTGTACAGTGATCCTTCAAAGGAGATAGCTTTGGATTTATATCTGACAAAGGGAGCTTTGACTCTTAAAAGCTCATACTCCCAAAATCTTGTTTGTCTCTAAGGTGCTACTGGACTCAAATCTAGCTGTTCTACTGCAGAGCAACAGAGCATAGCCATGTTGGTCTGCAGTAGAACAGCTAGATTTGAGTCCAGTAGCACCTTAGAGACAAACATTTATAGTTATATAGCATCTTGTGTGTTGGGGGGAGGGGCTAATTTCATCATTGAAAATAATGCTCAAGGAAGCAGCTATCGGTTTAGGAATCATTCCTGGCTTTGTATCCATTGAACACACTGCAAACCAAGCAGACTTGAGATAGGTGTCTTAAATGGTAAAAACTTACTTCACCCTTATCCCCAGTTCCACACTGCAGGCCCTACATTTGTAGTCCAGCAAAATCTGTACATGCCATGTGGCTAATCAACGATAGTGGTTTAGAACATTTCTTGTTCTCACTAACAGGAGGCATGATCACAGGGGTACTCTTCACGGACATTTGCTGCTGTTTCGATGCTGATTTGCATCGGAGTCAAACATTCTTCAAATACCAAAAATGGTCTTGAATGCAAGAAAAGACCTCTGCTTCTCTGGAGGGAAAGATTTGATCTAATAGGCCTATGTTACAGGAAGATAGATTTTATTTGAACATTAGGGTCATTTATGCATGGGAATTTTACCTGAGCTTCGTTGCTTGCTGGACCCACACTTTCCTATTGGGAATCTATGCACTAGCAGTCCCCAAGCTCAAATCAAGAAGCATTTGAGTCCCTGCCCCTTGAAATGCTGCTTTGTAATTGACTGTAGTGCTTACCGTGAGAGAAAATTCATGTCCCCTCTCTGGACACCCAATTGCTGCATAAAAAAGCATTTTAAAAAGCAGAGCTCTCTAAAAGGAATGGTGGGGGGGAATCCAATCCTAATTTCTAAAAAAAATTCTTCTGCTCAGAACGAACTCCGAGGAAGCAGGAAGCATTTATTGCCCACCCCTTGAAACACTGTTTTGTCATTGGCTGTAGTGCTGTCTGTGAGAGAAACGTCATTCCCCCAAGCTTCTGTGTCCCACACTTTGCCTTATGCATGGGGATTTCACCCAAGTTGAGCTCAGGGGAGATGGAAGAATCGGGTTAATAGAGGAATTTGAAGTCCTGGGATTTGTGATGGCTGGCAGCGAGGTGATCTCTAATGGACGTAAAACTCATGCATAACTCCAAGGAACAACCGAGACAGACTGGGGGCGAACGTGGATGAAAGTACCCATGCATAAACGACCTAAGAGAAACTTCTTAACAGTAAGAAGTTTTGGTGACTCATCCACTAGGTGGCCCTAGGCAGTTTCTGGGGGTACCAGAAATGGAGGGGCACTTACCAGTCTGCCTTTTGCCTGTAGCATCAGGGTCTGCTCAAACTCTGCTCCGGGAAGTGCCCCTGGCCCCAGTGGTCAGCAGGTGAGGAGCTTGCTCACTCCATGGGGGGTGGGAGGTAGGCCCAGCCCATTTCCTCCTTCCCTCTGCCACACATTGTGTCCTGTTTGGTGTGGGGAACACGGAAGGTGGGCTCTTCTGCCCCCCACGCCTAGGCCTTGCCTTTCTTCCGAGACAGGCACGGTCATGCACCACTATGCCTCACTCAGTCCCATAGCACATGGCATATCATTCAGGAGGGAAACCTGGCTTTTAGCAATGGCACTGGGCATGTGTATGTGCAGGAGCTGCTGGGGGAAAGAGAAATAAGGAGAAATATAGAAATTATGCTTCTAAGATTCAATACACATTTTCTGGATCCTTATAATAGGTGCCTGCAAAAGATGAATGAGGGTCAATAAACTGAAGACGCTAGGGGATTGTGGAGCCAGCCTGTCCTGGAGGTTGCTGAATTCCCCCTGCAGGAGGAAGTTTGTAGGTTGGGAGTCCTACTCCCTATGATTGGCCTATGATTGTAGGCTCGGGTCTCCTCTGTGGCATGTAGCACATTTAATCAACTCTGGCTGTTTCACCAGTTAAGACTGTTTCTCAAAAAGTGTCATTTTGCCACCATGATCCATGCTCTGATCACATCCAAGTTAAATTACTGTGATGCGAATTATATGCCCTTAATAACAGTCCTGAAACTTCAGTTCAGCTGGTTCAAAATGTGGCTACCAGGCTAATGTTGGAGGTTGGTTACCGGGATCATATTACTCCTGAGATGAAAGACCTACACTTGTTTCCCATCTTTTTCGGGGCTCATTGCAAAGAGCTGGTTTAGCCCCTGTCACTAAATGGCTTGGGCCCAGGGTACCTGAAGGGCATTTTCTGTGGTGCTGCCTTGCCTCTGGAATGTGCTCCTCCTTGAGGCTTGCCTGGTACCTACTTTGCTTTCTTTCAGATACGAGGCCAAAACACCTCTCTTTACTCAGGCTTATAATTAGGGGTTTTATCGTACCAGTTTTTAAAATGGTCTGCTTCTGTTTTATGGATAGTTTTATGCAGTTTATGTTCAATGGCTTGGTTTTAATGGCTTTTTTAATATTACGTTGTTTAACTGAAATCTGCCTCAAGCAGGACTCTGAAGAGGCGGCATAGAAATATCCTAAATAAATTATATGGCACCTATGCACTGCCCATGTAGGTGAACCTACCCATTTCATTGCGTAAAGAATTATGGGATATGAAGAGGGGCTGCAGTTCACATAGAGGAAGAAGTGCTATGAATCTGCAAAATCCCTAGGAGCATCCCTCTCACATAGAAAAATGGCATCTTCAGAATATAGTGGCATTCCAAAGTGTTTTACATTTTACGTGCTGTATAATTTTCAGCTACTATGCTATAGAAAATACAGCTACATATTTAACAAGCAGGATCCTACGTAAATTTAAATAGTTAGAAAACAATAGACTTCGTGCAATATACAATTTATCAATACTTAATTTATATTATGGGTTAAAATCTCTATGAAGAAAGTAGGTATAATGGATATGTTAATACAATTAACTTTGTCTACTCTTTTGTAATGATTTCTGTTAGCATAAAAACTATGGGCTTAGGAGAAAGATTTGCTGCCTTAAGCTGACATTTTACTCTATACTGCTGTTCTACCCTTGACATATAGTTTTCTTTGTTGGACTATAGAGTAATTATATAACTTCCTAAGAACTTTTAAAAAATAAATGTAAACAGACTGTCAATAGAAAAGCAGTTAGAGTTTAATAATACTATATGATCCATTTGATAAGACGATTAACTCCTACTTTCTCATTCTTATCCAAATTGATGCTAAATATTTGTACGTCAAATAATACAATTACTTTCTTACTACAAATGGATGCCAATTAAATGATAAATTGCAACAGCTTGTTGTTTACGAGGTAATAACTATATCCTGCAGAGGTGTTTATTAGCCCAGTTACAGATAGTTATTACTATGTTAACTGGAAGCATGCCAACATTTTTTTGTTTAGGCTCCAAAATGGTGAGTAAAGAAAAGTGTATTTCAATCAATGAACAAAAATAAAACCTTTTGAAGAAGAGGAAAAAACCCCAAACAAATTACTTCATAACAATATTAACTGTTCACAAATAACCATCCCAAGTATTGATTTCCATCTCCCAGTTGCAATTACAAATAAGTTACTGTTATGAATCTTATATAGCCAATCCGATGTCCAGAGAGAAACACCAACCCAAGTTAAAGGAAAATAGGTACTTTAGTAGGGCAATTACAATCTTTCTAAATCCATTGATATCAGTGAGTTTAGGTGAGTGTGAATGTTTAGGATTGCAGGACTGCTAGTATAGGAGACGTTTCTGAACACACCATTCTCAGGCCTTGAAAACAAATGCTTTAGAATGCATTGAATTTGTATCAAAACTATTCCCACTACATTGTTGAATACCTGTCTTTATCTTTGATATAAGGATTTCTGTAAGTATTTTCTACCTAACCTTAATTAATAGCATGACAGCCATCTAAAATAACTTATTAAACAAAACATGTAGATGGGATAAAAGAGATATACTTCATTTGCATCTGTGGAATAAGAGTGGAGGAGGGGTAGAGTTTCCCAGAATCAATGACAACCAACTCATACCAAAGTCTGTGGGGAAAGTAAGTTAAAGTTACTCAAGATAACATATTGTAGGTTACCGCTACTATAAGTTTAATAGTCATAATTGGAGCCCAGGTTTATTTCATGTTTAAGTTTAAACAATATTTAAATTGGCACACCAGGCCAAAATCATTTAAATCAGGAAGAAACATCAACAGTACAAAACCTTTTTATGTTCTGTAAAATCAGATCCTTCAACTGCTATTTATTCTAATTAAAACAGAGCTACACACATGCCAGTTAGGATACCTGAAAAATTTTTTAGACTTCAGGGTTTTTTTAAAAGGTTTTTTTTTAGAGTTCTATAATTTTTTGGATGTTACGGGTAGTTCCTGTGTACTTTCTTTCAGTTGTTTTACTGTAATGAAATACACTTTTCAAGAGTGGCGAAACCTGTATATTCAAATAGCTGGTACCAACTGGTAAACACTACAAATGAAAAGCTCAATTTTGATAGCAATTCTGATAGAAGCCATAGCCCTATACATTAGGGCTCATTTCAGACATAATTATCAGATGCCAGCAGTAATATGGGGAAGTATGCAACTGCAGAGCCGTCCCCCCTCCCTTGCAAGACCATACCTGTGCCCCCTTGGACCAGCGCAGTAGCCTTCTCCGTGTGCACTGCATACTGGTATAAGGAATGAGGGGGTGAGACTCATGCCCAATCTGTACAGCCCTAATCCAACAGAGACACAGTTGTAGAGCAATCCCCATATTTATTGAACAGCATTTAGGAAACCACATCCATTCAGAGGGATAGTGCTACCAACTCCCTTATTCTAGTAAGGGTTCTGCGCCTTTGCAAGCTACAGCTAGGCAGGAACAAGAGATTTGGAAACTCCACAGCAGTGCAGCAAGATACACAGTGGTCACTGCAGGTCTTGGCTGCACTGTAGTATCAGCCAGTGGTTGGCATCACATTGCAAAAGGACTCTACCCTAGTCTCTGCCCCTGTTGGATGGGTACCTGCAAACAGCCTAAGACATTAATGAGCAATGTTCTGCAGTAACAGTTCCTGAACTCTGCAAATGGTTATCATGCAGCTCCTTCATGTTCTGCTCCCCTCTTTTGGGTTGTCACATAGTGGAATGCACCTGTTAGAGACATGGTATAAGTAGAGGACATCAATTACCCAACCCTCGTATGGAAGTTGCATTGGAATGGTTTCAGTACTGTCTGCAGAGGCAATTCCATGGTGCTCCAATCATGTAAGGCAATAGTAGGCAACATGGGTTTTTGGGGGAAAGTAACGCACATTGAAGTGGGTGGCTGGCAGCCACCCCAGATCACAGTTGTACTACCTGTGTCCCTCAACAGCAGGGGAAAAGGTGATGCTAGCATGGTACAGTGCTGACAGCACAGTACTGGAGTGTTGGTATATCTTCTCCCCAACTGTATACATTTACGGCTAGCAAATATTGTGGGAAGCATGGGTGTTAAGGCAATACATAGAGCCGGTACATGTGGAAGGCAAGAAGGAACAACTGCAAGAGTCTTGGTTTGTGATGGATACTCCCCCTCCCTTGCTTAGCTGTATGGGACTCATTGTTCCTGCACCCCATTGGGGGAGTATGGTATCCCCTTCAGTATCTATGTCATGGGTTGGAATACCTGTAAGAGCTCTGAGAACAGCAGTGTTAAGCAAATGCAACAATGTTAGCTCTCTCCCTTGGTTGTTTTTGCTAAGTGCCCTTCAAGTGTACAGCAGACACTTGCCAGTCAAGGATTCATAGCTTCTCATTTCCCTTATTTGCCATCCAACCGCATCACATGGTCTCCAGCCTGTTTTTAGTCCCACCACACCATTCATCATTACATTTTGCAGGAAATATGGTTCTTTTATGACTGGGAGGCAACAGATGGATGCCTCACAATTGGCAAGGGTGAAGGGTCTACTGTATTTTGCACATTGAAGTGCAAGCTCTGTGGTTTATGTGTGCATTTCATGTGACAGAAAAATAACATGCTGCATGCCCTAGCATCCGAGATCTGTGTGTCTTGCCTAGAGTTTATGTTCTGCATGTGTGATTTGGTGTCCGGAGTGATGTGACTGCCTGCTAGGGAGGGATGTGATTGGCTGCAGATTTATTCAGCATCTTGCTCCATAGTTTAGGGTTAGGGAAGAATGTAGGAGAGTTTACTTTTTTCTTTTGCATTGGGCCCATGGGCTATGCCAGCATTTTGATTGGTGTAATGTTACAGCATAGGAGCCCCGTGGTGCAGAGTGGTAAGCTGCAGTACTGCAGTCCAAGCTCTGCTCACGACCTGAGTTTGAGCCCGACAGAAGTTGGTTTCAGGTAGCCGGCTCAAGGTTGACTCAGCCTTCCATCCTTCTGAGGTCTGTCAAATGAGTACCTAGCTTGCTGGGGGTAAAGGGAAGATGACTGGGGAAGGCACTGGCCAACCACCCCGTAAACAAAGTCTGCCTATTAAATGTCGGGATGGGACATCACCCCATGGGTCAGGAATGACCCGGTGCTTGCACAGGGGACATTTACCTTTAATGTTGCACCATTGGGGGTAGATCTGGCATTTGAGGAGCTTAAGCAGCAGACTATGAGAGCAATTCTTAGCAGGACTAATTAAAAGTAAGTCCCACATTATTCAATGAGACTTACTTCCAGGAAAGGGTCCCTTGGATTACATTTTATGTCCATTCCACACCCCTGGCTCTGCCTGTGTCTATGTTAGCATAAAAAATATGCTAGCACCATGCCGGCTCAATTTGCTACCAGCGTTCTCTCGATGTGCCAGTGTCACTCAGAGAGATACTGGCATAATGCTTAGTCAGCATCTTAAGTCCTTTTGGATCAGGGTTTAGGATGGGGCTATAAAATACCTGAAAACATTTAATCTTTGGATGAGAGAGATGATGTGTTCATCAGAGCAAATCAATATAGCACATAGAAACTGAGGAATTTATAATCCATATAGTCCATCCAAGGAACTCAGAGAAGTATACTTAAGTTTCCACAGGATTTCTCATCCACATGTTTTCCCACAGTTAAGTCCAAACATACTTAACTTCAGAGACAGAACTAAGTCATGTGTCATCAGAGAATTTCCTTTAAAAGAAATGGTGTTTCAAAGCAGAGAAAGAAAATATAGTACATCTGGCAATATTCTAGAAATGTAGAGAAAAGATGATTTGTGTGGTTATCACTCACCTGAACCAAAAGACCAGAGTACTTTCCCAAAAAGCATAATGATACCATATTTCAGCAGGTCATGAGAAACAGCCCTTAGTTTTAAAAGAATTTAAACATAACATTGGCCTATGACTACAGAAACCTATTCTCTTATGAGGCCCTAATAAATACATTATGTTAACTATATTCAACTTTTGTTTTGTAATCTGATATCCGTGGTCTTCTAATACAGATATTCCAACGATATATGGGATATTTAGGTGGAACAGCATAGTTGTTTTCAACCCAAGTAGCTGGTGAGAGACTCCTACAAGTATAAATGTGCAACACTACTACTTCTTTAAAAAATTCACTTTCAATTGAAAATTATCTTGTGACAAAGACTAGAAGAATAAATCTTATTTTTTCCTTTAAAAAGAGCATTATTTATTTCCAAAGGAGACATAGCAAGAATGAAGCAGGTAATTATCAAGAAACCTCAGTTTCAGGAAAAAAGTGGTAATCTAATCTTTGGCAAGAAAGAGGAAAATGATCCTTTATGTAGCCCAAGAAAATTATACCCTCATGGGGTTTTAAATGGAAAGCATAAGGAAAAGGGCTTCCCCCTACCATCTAGTAATATTTCAGATCAAAAGAAAATAAAATCTTTTTATATATATAAAATCTGATTTTTTTCTGCTTTAAAAAAGTTCTCATTTTGTGTTTTTTGTCTCTAAGGAAGAAGATATACAGATACAGTATACAGAGACGCAAGAGACAAAAAGAGACTATATGTGATGCCCATTCTTTTCAGTATTACAACTCTATTCTTCATGGTTTTAAGACTAATAAAATGACTGAAAACTGGTATTTAGTTCAATGAGAAAGGAAGTTCAGCAGTGAACCTCCACACAATCCTTTTGCAATCAAATCTCTGCATTTACCACTTGGATTTTACTTGCTCAGTAACATCCATGTTTATGTAAATTTTACCAACTCTACATGTTTTGTTTTTCCAACAAGAAAACTATGTAAACGAATAGGTGGAAATACATGGCATATCACAATACCATCTTTATGGGTTGAGACAATTTAAGGGATTCTCTCCCAGAACACAGCTTTAGGTGGTGGTTGGGCTGAGAAGCAGGATGAGCTGAGGAACCTTAATCAGCCATTCGGGCAGGTCTGTTGCAAGATGGATCGTTTATAGCAGTGGTTCCCAAAGTGGGAAGTACCACCTCCTAGGGGGCCATGGGATTACCTAGGGGGGCACTAAGAGGCAAGAGGACAGCAGGGGGGGGGGCGCTACAGGTAGGCCCCTTCAACTGTGTTGTTACAATAATTTACAATATATCAAGCTATAGCACCATCCTGGCAAATTTAGTGGAAACTATCATAATTTTTTTCCAGACTTTGAAGAGCTGGTACCACTGGATCAAGTTCAAGTTTTGTTAAATAAATTTCAACTAAAAAGTTTTAATTTGATTTTGAATAGATGTGCAATTAATTGTTACTGTTTTGTAACAATTGTTTTGAAATTTTATTGTTATTATCTTCTTTAGTGAGTCATGCAAACCCCTATTTTGAATAATGCTTTTTATAGGATAGGGCAGGGGGCACGTGGGTTGAGTTTGTGGAACCAAGGGTGTGTGTGGCCCAAAATGTTTGGGAACCACTGGTTTATAGTTTCCAGCTCAAGCATCATAAAACTGCATTATCACAACAGGGGAATTATTGGTCAGGTGAATTTAATCAAACCCACAGAATTTTGATTGGGTCCACACAGACCCTCCAAGATGGAGATGAATGGTCAAAACTGCCAGCTTGGTTTGGCAACACACACCAAGGAGGAGGAACCAAAGCAAAGGCTGTAGTCAGTGACAAATCTTTGACTTTGCTGCCTTGAGCCCAATTTCCAGAAGGGAAATGTCAAGGCAAGATACTGGCCAGTTTAGGATTAGCACAACATACTCTTTTTGATTTCTGTTTAGTAATCTGTGACATCTCTAGCTGTACTTTTAGTAATTCCCATTTATCTGTGTTTATATGCAGAATGTATGTTGAATTATTGAAGCTCTTTTGATGATGGTGTGTGCTGACCTCTTTTAACTCTTACCTACATGCCAAGGTGTTCATTCGTGTAGGAATTCCAGGACCCAGCCAAATTAGAGGGATTATCTTGGGCTGAAGGGGGAAAAGGAAGTCTGTCGAAACATACATAATTCACCTGTCATAGCAAATTATAGTAAGAACACACAAGGACAAGGAAGAGGATTTAACATGCAAGAGAAGTGGAAGAAAGTGGAAGACAGAACTCACAAATTCATGGCCCAATACCAGCCTTCCGAACCACGTATGATTCTCATATTAGAAGCTTCATATAGGTCCCCACGTGGCATTGCACAATCTCAGAAATGCATCAGTGGATCATATATTTCTCTGTGCCCTTAAATTACATTTTGAATTTGCTTGCACAGGGGATCTTTACCTTTTACTTAGGTTTATTCTAGCTGTAAATGGGCAAAGGAAATTAATATGTGGGCAGCCATACCTACAGGACATCAGATATGTTCAGAGTGCATGCTGTATGGGATTCATAACAACATATGAGCATCAGAAAGTAAATAAATAAAATATACAATTTTCTGCCAAGGGGGTTTATTCAAAAGCAAGTGAGTGTATCTAGGACTGCAGCCAAGTCTTCTCCAGCTTTCCATTCCCATGCCCCCAAATTACTCCATCTTAACAAAAACATATTAGAAGTACAAACCTGTCCAAATAGTGTGCTTCCTTCTAAATAAACATACGGTACACAGGATCAGACTGTATCCAGTACTAAGTATGTAATTCTGATGTGCATATTCCAATGAAAAAGGCACAAGAATCTGAACTTCTCTTTAAAGCAAAATAATATCACCAATGAGTGCACAAAATAGACAAAATCCAGCCTTCAGACACTTTATCATTTTTAAGACATATATGTAGCATCTTGTTATGCAGCCTTGTAAATACGTCTACAAAAGTTACTAGCTCACATTAATTTTTACTAGCTTACTTGCCCAACCCAATATACCAAAGCAAGTCATCTGTGGGACATCAACAGCAACAAAATAAAAAAGAATGAATTCTTCCAATTTATAAAAACTTCTAGGCTTGCCTGTTCACCATTGATGAATAAGCAAAAGGCTATTTTGAAGCCCACTGTAAAATATCACCCTAATAGTTTAATTTATAGTTGTCTATTTCATTTTGAGTTTAAAGTGGTAAGAAGGCCTACTTTACATTGTGGTGCTAAAACTGTCTCTGGAGTTAACTGTACCACAGGGCAGGTGGAGCTCACATGATGGTTCAATACAAAAAAATCCATCCACACAGAAAACAGGATATATTTCATCTGAATAACCCAGTTTTTCTGTGTGCACAGAAAAGTGTTTATGAATGTATGTAATTTCATTAGTCCATATCATGTGTGTGTGCATGTGTGTAAAGAGCCATCAAGTCGCAACAGACTTATGGCAACCCAGTAGGGTTTTTAAGGCAAGAGGCTAACAGAGGTGGGGTTTGCAATTGCCTTCCTCTGATAATGATCCTGGTATTCCTTGGTAGTCTCCCATCTAAGTAATAACCAGGACAGACCCTGCTTAGCTTTAAGATCTGACGAGATCAGGCTAGGCTGGGCCATCCAAGTCAGGGCAGTTAAAGTCATACTCCAGTTAAAATAAGGGCAGTTAAGGGAAATTTAAACTTTTGCTTTTTAATGGGATCCATCTGCAAATCTGGGATGGGAAGACTGAGAACTTTTTTTTGGGGGGGGGGAACCTTCATAATTTTAGGCAACCCCCTTCCCCCAATTACCATGGTTTCTGACAGCCAGCAAAGAGTTGTTTCACACTGCCCTGCCCACTCGAAGGATAAAATCCCACATTTCTCCCACAGGCCCTTACAAAAATGGAACATAGCAAATAGGAATCAAACCAGATATTGAAGAGTTGGCTGATGGTAATTAGGTACAATATTCTCAATGATTGTATGCCTGAAATTTGTATATTGTATGCCTTTATAAAGTTGCCTGGTTTAGAGACCTGTTTTTATGTCTTGATTTTTTAATGTCATTTGTTTATGTTGTATATTCAGTGAATGCTGGGTGGTAGCAAGTTAAAAACCATGGGTTAAAACCCCATTGCATTTGACAGGTTTAAATTCTTTAAGCTTTTAACCCCGTTTAATTGAAACATACTTTGAAAGTTAGTTACATAGCTCAATGGAACTTAGTTATCTAATGGCTGGAGCTCACATAGTCCAGCTCTGACTGGTGAAAGCCACTGAGATTTGAACAGGAGAACGACAACTGATTACCAGTCTGGGTTATTTGGGAGTATGAGGTGGGCAACCTTCAAACAGGTTGATCCTATATATGTGGACTGCTAGTGAAATCTATCTAAAGTCAACAGGACTAAGTCACAAGCAGTAGCTGCGATAGGACTGCAGCCTCATAAGAGTGTAAGAAAAGCCATGCTGGATCAGACCAAGGCCCATCAACTCCAGCAGTCTTCACATAGTGGCCAACCAGGTGCTTCTAGGAAGCCCACAGTTTCCTGCCTGTGTTCCACAGCGCCTAATAAAGAAGAGTTCATTTTTATATGCCGACTTTCTCAACCACTTAAGGAAGAATCAGACTGGCTTACAATCACTTTCCCTTCCCCTCCCTACAACAGACACCCTGTGAGATAGGTGAGGTTGAGAGAGCTCTAAGAGAGCTGTGACTAGTCCAAGGTCACCCAGCTGGCTTCATGTGTAGTAGTGGGGAAATAAATCCAGCTCACCAGATTAGAGTCTGCTGCTCATGTGGAGTGGGGAATCAAACCCGGTTCTCCAGATTAAAGTCCACCGCTCCTAACCACCACTCTTAAGCACTACACCATGCTGGCTCTCTATATAATAGGCATGCTCCTTTGATACTAGAGATAATAGGTATGCATCATGACTACTTTCATTTTGACTAGTAGCCATGGATAGCCCTATCTTCCAACCTTGCTTTTATGACAAAAACACCCAGTGCAGGGCCTGAGCCACTCACAGGCCAGACTAGCCTTTTAAAACTCTACTGCGTGACACCCCAGCTAGTGCCCTAAAGAGCCACCTCTCCCACATTCAACACTCAGCCCTGCAGGAAGGCCAGTAGTGAGTGAATGCAAAGTTGTGCTAAGTCCCTGGGACTGGAATGACAGTCCCTGGGCCCAGATAAACTGCTCTAGGACTGGAATGACAGCTGTCAGAGTGGAATGACAGTCCCCGAGACTGGAATCAGTAGTCTGGCACTGGAATGACAGCTCCCAGAGTAGAATGACAGCCCCTGGCTCTGGGAAATAGTGCTCTGGAAATAACAGGTTCATGATTGCAGTTGCAGGGCAGATTTTAATCACAGGGGCTGGGGGAGGGGCTGTGACTCAGTGGTAGAGCATTTGCTTGGCATGCAGAAGGTCCCAGATTCAATCCCTGGCATCTCCAGTTAAAGAGATTAGCCAAGTAGGTTATGTGAAAGACCTCTACCTGAGACCCTGGAGAGCTGCTGCCGGTCTGAGTAGACAATACTGACTTTGAGGGACCAAGAGTCTGATTCAGTTAAAGGCAGCTACGTGTGTTCATTCCACTCTGGGGGCTGTCATTCCAGACCCAGAACACTTACATTATTTCCAGGGTCTACTATTCTACTCGTGTGTGTGTGTGTCATTTCCAGTCCCAGATCACTGATTCTAGTCTCAGAGGCTGTCATTCCACACTGGGCTCTGTCATTCAAGCTCCCAAAGTTATGCTGCCCACAGGGACCATAATTCTACTCTAAGGGCTGCCATTCCAATCCCAGAGCACTGATACCAGTCTCAGGGGCCATTGTTCCAGTGGGGGGGGGGGGCTGTCATTCCAGTCCCTGGAATCTTCATTCCAGACTGAGAGTAATTGATCTGGTTACAGGGACTGTCACTGCACACTGGGACCGGTCATTCCAGTCACAGGGCATTTCTGCTACATCCAGCAACTATCATTCCACTCTTGAGGGCTGTGATTCCGGCCCCAGAACATTTGTGCTATCCCCAAATTCTACTTCCAGTCCCAGAGCAGTCTATCTGAACCAGAGCTCTTCATTTCATTCTCCGCTATCATTCCAGGCCCAGGGCAGGTTTCTGGAAATCCATTCCACATTGTCACTGCAACTTTTGTTTGCAGTAACGCATTTCAGCGGAGCCCATGAAAACCAGTTGGTATTCCTGGCTCCCAATACATCCAATAGGCATTCTGTCATCTCCCATTGCTCCCAACGGCATTCTTGTCATTCATTTCAGTCCATTCCTCCCGCAGCTCAATCTTTGGCCCTCCCTCAAATGACTGAGAGGGGCAAGGAGCAGGAGGGGTGGGGTCCTTTTCCTGCCTCTCCCTCTGCGAGTGCCTTTTTTAAAAAAAATAAATTTTTATAACATAAAACAAAACAAATACAATAATAGTAATAATATAAAGAAAATTAAACAAAGAAAATACAAACGAGTATCTATATATACTTATTAATACATTCATGGTTACAAAATTATACAGTTCAAAAAGATACCCCTTCGACCCTCCACCCACCTTAAAAAGTGACCCATCACCCGACTTTCGAAGAAGTGTCGAAAACAGTTTTAAAAATATTTTTATTTTTATTTCTATTCTAAAAATAGATTATTTTTATTCTATTAACAGGGCCTTTTGAACAGCCCGTGGCCTTTTCCTTCCTGCCGCTCTGGCACAAACAGGAGACAGACAGAAGTGACTCGGCCGAGGAGGTGTTTTGACGGTCCGCTCGAAGGAACACACGGGCCCAAAGAGCGGCATCAGCCCAGCGCCTGACCCAAGAAAGGGCGCGCTTTGGCCTCGGGCTCGCCCGCCCGCTTCCCGCCCGACGCGGCCGCAAGAGGAGAGGCCGAGCGTCGCTCTCAGCGCAGACGCACCGGGGCGGAGCTGCGAGAGCCGCGCATGAGCGCCTCTGTTCCCCGCTGGCGGTGACGACTGGAAGCGCTCGGGGCAGAGGCTTCCGTCGGTTTGGTTGGCCTGCGCTCGCCCCCCCCCCCCCCGGCGCGCTGCTCTTCCCTCTTCCGCCCTGCGGGGGCGCGCGTCTCCCCAGCTGCTGTCCCGGCGCGCGCTCTTCGAACGGCGGCCGCCCCTCCTCTTCCTTCTTCCCCAGGGAGAGCGGGAGGCATGAAGCTGAGCAAAGCCCAGTATGGGGAGATTGCCCAGTTCCTGGCTCAAGCGCCCCCAACTAGACAGAGCCTCGGGAGACTGAAGGGCAGGTTCCCCGGGTAAGTCCCGAGCGGGCGGAGTCTGGGGCTCAAGGACGAACCCCGCCCCTTTCAGGTAGGCGGCTGCAAAGTCAGTCATTGGAAGCAGCTGCTAACGAATCACTCGCAGGCCCCCGCGGGCCGGGCTTCCGGCTGCTTTTTGCTGGCTGAGGCTCTTCTGCAGGCGGTGCGTTCTTAAACAAGCGGGGGCCGTGAATCTCGCGAGGGGGCGGAAATGCCATCTCCCCTCGGGGGGGGGATTGCCATCTCCCCTCGGGGGGGGGGATTGCCATCTCCCCTCGGGGGGGGGATTGCCATCTCCCCTCGGGGGGGGATTGCCATCTCCCCTCGGGGGGGGATTGCCATCTCCCCTCGGGGGGGGGGGAAGAAATGCCATCTCCCCTCGGGGGGGGGATTGCCATCTCCCCTCGGGGGGGGGATTGCCATCTCCCCTCGGGGGGGGGGAAGAAATGCCATCTCCCCTCGGGGGGGGGGGAAGAAATGCCATCTCCCCTGGGGTGGGAATGCCATCTCCCCTCTGGGGGGGAAAGAAATGCCATCTCCCCTGGGGGTGGGGAATGCCATCTCCCCTGGCCATCTCCCCTGGGGGGGGGAAGAAATGCCCCCTCTGGGGGGGAAAGAAATGCCATCTCCCCTGGGGGGGAATGCCATCTCCCCTCTGGGGGGGGGGAAAGAAATGCCATCTCCCCTGGGGGGGGGAATGCCATCTCCCCTGGCCATCTCCCTTCTGGGGGGGGGGAGAAATGCCATCTCTCCTGGGGGGAGGGAATGCCATCTTCTTAGGTTCTTATGTGGGAGAGGAGAAATACCATCTCCCCCTCGCAGGGGGAGGAATGCTATCTCCACCCTTGCCACAGGGGGAAAATGCTACCTGCCCCCCCGCAGGGAGGGTTTAAGTGCCATCTCCCCCTTGTGGGAAGGGGGGAATGCCATCAGAACCCATGCTTATACAAACTGGACCCAAATAGATTCTGTCTCTGCGATCAGGAACACTGGAAATGCAGTATTCCTGATCACAGTGAGACCCTAATTCTGTACCCAGACTGTGGCAAAAGTGGATGATTGAGTCAAGATCTTTCGATCCCACATTTGATGCCCTGTACCCATCCTGTTGAACAGCTAATGGTCTTTTTCTTCCAGTTGCCCTTGCAATTTCTTGCACAAATAGGACTTGATTGAGAATAACTACTGTTCTCGAGTTCTGATTTTTCATTCATCCATCGGGATTAGAATCCTCACTTCATTCATAAGGATGTAGTGAAAAGTTAAAGATCTGTAAGCAGTCAACTGAAGTGATCTGAATATATACTTCAGAGCAGTTCCTTCCTAGGCTCTTTGCTTGCGTTCTTTCCACCTGTTGCTGTTCTGCTATTTGAAGCATATTCAGCAAAGTGGAAAAGAGTGATTGTTAAACTACTGTTATCAATTACAATTATATTTCTGTAAACATACTGTGTGCAAAAATACCCATGTTCTAAATTTGCTTTGTCCTTCAAACAAATTTCTGTTTACGTGTAATATATCTCACACATCATTTTATCTAGTGCAGTTTAGTGGCTAGGGTGTTAAACTTTGAGATGTAGGTTCCCTCCCCCCCTCTGTTTTTCATAAGGTAACTCATAGAACTCTAGTGGTATGGGGGGGGGGAATTTATGGCACCTTGAACTCTTTGGAGGAAAGGAAGGATAAAAAGTAAAAATAGTTTTTTTTCTTTATGGTAAAAGAGGATATCTATATTATATTTACACTGAAAAAAGTGTATTGAACAGTACTAGTCAAATCTGTATTTTCTGATCTACGCTTTTCTGGTATTGCTATATCTTTTAATATATCTTTGGCTTTAAAATAAATTAGAAATTATAATAATTTTGAGATGAACTGTTACCTTTTCTTATGATTTGTTTAAAACTACAAAATGTATTAAAATCTTATCCTCTTCATTCTTTTCTAAATATTTTGGAAATAAATGTTTAAATGAGTACAAACATAATACTGTTTTAACATCATACCCGCATCTCAAGCTGTATGTTTTCTAGAATTTAGGACAGGATGCTCAAGTGAAATGTCAATGTTAGGTTAATTAATTGGTAGTACAGAAAACATTGTTCAAAATATAAAGCAGGGACCCCCAACATGTTGTCCATGGATGCCATGGTGCCTACTCACTCCTTATATCTCTGTTAGGTAGCTGTTGTTGCTGTTTCACTTTGTGGAGGCAAGGACGGGCCTTTTACCTAAGGCATATGAAAGGAAGAATGATGTTCCAGAGTGGGCAGTAGATCCATAAGATGATCCTGGAGAGAAATTACTTTCATTGCTTGGTGTGTTTTGTAATCCTGGTGATCCCTGAGTACCCTTTTAGGTTTATTGATCTACATCTTCATTCCCCAGATAAGCATTATAGTTTTAAAAATACCTATAGGTGTCTGTTCAAAGGATTACAGCAATTGCAGTTAAACTGTATGACTTGGCTGTAGATTGTGATGAATGCTCTGGCTGGTAGTTGGGTATATGTAAGTATGTGTTATGCCCTGTTGGTTATTGTCCACCTTTTACCGCCACCGCAGATGACTGTGCAGCTAAATATGCGAGTAGAGTGGTAGTGGAAGCCATGTGGCTGAATGGCCAGAGCAATAGGGGGAGATGGCCAAGCAGATACGGTGGCAGGGAGGGTGCGGGCCAGTGAGCCACCCCTCCCCCACAAGTCTTGCAAAGACTTCGTTTACTTACCTGGAGTAATTATACTACCTTCATTTACTTACTTGGAGTGTCCTATGGTTTTCGGTGCCTATCTGTTTCCAGGTCAAATTCAAGATGTTGGTTTTTACCTTTAAAGCCCTAGGCAGCCTGGGTCTCACGTATGTGAAGGACTGCCTCTCCCAGCATGATCCCATGTACCGACTTAGAACTTTCCAGGGCTTTCACTTGTGTGCCCAAGCTCTGAAGTCAGATCTGCCTTGACACAAGAACATTTCTTCTTGGGCACCGCACCTGGTCTTTGGAACAGAGAGGAAGAGTGACAGAGAAGGGGTTGGGGGAGACAAAAAGAGGGGGCATGAAGGACAGAAAAGAGATGGGGAGAGAAAGAAAGAAAGAAAGAGAGGGTATGAGTGACAGAAGAAGTGGAGAGAGACAGAAAGAGAGGGGGCATGAGTGACAGAGAATGGGTGGGGGAGAGGGGACATCCCGGGAAAGGCAAGGAGAATAGGATGTCCTTCCTCAAGTTTTTTATGAGATCCTGCTTGTAAATTTTATATGTCCCTTCCATAGTTGTACTGTGGTATATAGTAGGCCCTGATAAATTTTCTTTGGCTCTAGGAGGCAGCTCCAGAATTTAGGAGCTAGACTTATTTTTCAGCCTTCAGGTTTCATATATTAATGACCACATTTTCTAACTATTTCTACAGAACCTAAGTGTTGTAGTATATAAATAATATGGAGTAACCCTGGTTGTCATCTCAACATAAAGCTAATCTCTAACCTTTACCTGATTTCCCCCATTGTCTCATAATTTCATAATTAAATAAGCTCCATTAAATAGAATATTGGTGCCATTATAGCCAGTGCAAGTAGTACTACCGCCAGCGCTGTGGTCATGCCGGCTCCAAACCTCTTTTGTCACCATTAGGATTGAGCTGTTTGTATACTTATTAGGGAGTAAATTCCACTAAACCCAATGGGATTTAGTTCTGAATATTGTTTAGGATTGCATTGCATAGCTGTGAGTGCTCAGAGGAGACCAATGTTAGAATAATAATATTGGGGTGGGGGAACCCTAATTTTATTCTTATTATATATTATTTTGAAGACATTTTGCTCGTGTAATAGGAAATATTCCAGATTTATAAATGTACGAGAAAGGATAATATTAAACTATAATAATGAATGGTTGCTTTTTATATTTTAAGTTGTTGTTTCAGACTTTAGAGAAATTGTATCAATTTTCAGAATGCTCAAAAATTCACCTCTAAGATTTTGATCATTTGCAAATTTATTTAAGTTTAATTGATGAGGAGAGATAATGTACTAAAATCTTCAGGTGGTTGACAGTCCTTGTTTACATCATATTATAATTATTATATTAATACAAAGCCCATGAATATTTTGGGAAATTGAGCTTGTTCTTTGTCTTCATCTTCATGGAACTGAATCTGTGGAAATTTACAGTTCCATCTTGAGTGTATTTCATTGCCAATATTCTTAGACTCTAAAATGAAAATATTGTATCTGTATGCCAATAGTCTTAGAAATCTTCATGGTATTATGATAGATGCAGCTGTCCATTAGGAAATGGTCTGAAACCACCAGCTCTCCTTTGAAAGCTCCTGAAGCCTTTTCAATTAAATTAATCTTGAAGCTTCTTGGGACAGTTCGGCATAGGCAAAACTTTTTTTTCCATCTATGGCTTTTGATGAATTGAAACTGATGCTGATATTTAAACTGCCACATAATGTACAGATAGATCACGATGGGTAGCTGTGTTAATCTGTCTGTAGCAGTAGAAAAGAGCAAGAGTCCAGTAGCACCTTAAAGACTAGCAAAATTTCTGGCAGGGTCTGAGCTTTTGTGAGTCACAGCTCACTTCAGATAATTTAAAGCTCTGTGAAAGTTGCTGAAGAAGAACACCTTTCAGGAAAAATAAACTATATGCGCTGATTGAAATACATGCAGTTCAGAACATCAACTACTGACTGTAGAAATTATTTTATTTATTTATAGACAGTATTTTATTGGCATGTCTTTAATAGGAGTAATCAGGATGTGGTTTACAAATTATTCTGGAGGGCTATAAAGGAATTCATTGTAATGTGCAGCCAGAGTTTGTAGGAATTGTTCTAGATGATCAGGAACCTCATACAGAATGAAAATACTATAATTATTTTGTATGATCAGAAAGTGGTACAAGACTAAACAGAATATTTTAATGAAGCCACAGTTCTCTAATCTGGCATCTTCATAGTTATAGATAGAATTCATTGATCAGTGTACGCACAAATACTTGTTTCTTGAACTCTTCTCTTCACGTTTTTTCTATCTTTACTGTGCACTTTCAGTTTGATTCTCTATAGCCCTCTCTGTGGGCACGCACGGACCCGTTGCATCTGCCTAGGGCTGTGCCGTGTTGCCATGGTGAGGGCGCTGAGGGCGGTGCTCCTTCTCCCCAAGCCTATGCTCCCCAAGCCTGCGCTGGCGCCCTCCCTCTCTTTGCACCTGGGGCAACCCCTCCCTCTCTCTCAGCTGAGCTGCGGCGGCAGCTCAGCTGTTTGTCGGGGCACCCCGCCCGTCTTCAGTTTGGACCAGGAGGCTGTGGCCGAGCACCTTGCCACCCCCCCTCTCAGCTGAGCTGCGGGGCAGCTCAGCTGTTTGTCGGGGGGCTCACCCGTCTTCAGTTTGGACCAGGAGGCTGCGGCTGAGCACCTTGCCAGGCCTCCCTCTCAGTTGAGCTGCGGGGCAGCTCAGCTGTTCGTCAGGGGCCCCGCCCGTCTTCAGTTTGTCTGGGGGCCCCCCCATCTAAAAAAGCATTTAGAAAATTCTACAACATTTGCGGACAATCCTACAAGCCATCAGGAAATCTACAAGGAATTTTCTAGCATTGTAGCAGCTGCAAAGGAGAATTTTAGTAACAGATTTTTACAGTTCCGTAAGATGGAGACAACCCTGTGTTTTCTTACTTCTCCAGATAAAGCCAAATTTGAAGAACTTGATCTTTCCTGCCTACACTGGTTAGATTTAGAAAATCTGGAAATGGAGCTAATAGAATTTCAGGAAAGCTCTATCTGGAAAAATAAATTCTATGACCTGCGTGAAACACTTGAGAAGATAGAAGGGATGCCAAAGGACAGTACAGTTAGTTCTGAAAATGAAATCCTTAAAGTGTGGAATTCTCTGCCAAATAATTTTAAGTCAATGAAAGCACTTGGGATTGCTTTCCTTACTTTGTTTGGATCATCTTATGCTTGTGAGCAGCTGTTTTCAGCTTTGAATTATATCAAATCTGACACCAGAAACAGGCTAACAGATGACCTGAGTGCTGCATGTGTTGCTCTCAAAGTTACAAAGTATGAGCCAAGGGTAGACAAATTATCAGCATGCACAGAACAGCAAAAATCACATTAATTGTTCAAAAAATTTGACGATGTCCTCAAAGATGTCACAAAAATGGTGAATTACATCATGGCTCGTGCTCTGAATTGTCGACAGTTTCAAGCACTTCTTGAGGAGGTTCAGGCACAGTATAATTGTTTACTTATGTACAATAATGTCCGGTGGCTGAGCAGAGGATGAGTCCTGGAGAGATGCATGCCAAATACAAACTTTTACCTTTCAATAAAAAGTTGTTTGTGTCATTGAAAGCTCTGTTATTGTGTTTTCTTTTAACGCAAAATATGTGAATTGTTTTTTCTAAACTAAAACCTCAGTATTCAGGTTAAATTGCCATATTGGCACTTGGCGACAAATAAGTGGGTTTTGGGTTGCAGTTTGGGCACTCGATCTCTAAAAGGTTCGCCATCACTGCTCTATAGTATCCCATTGTCTATGGCACAGGGAACAACTCTTTCAGAGTGTCAGCAGGACAGAGGAATGCTGTCATGGACAGTGTTTCCACTGTTTCTTGGAGGTGATTCAAGACGTTCTTCAACTTCCATGTGCTAACCCATCTCCACCAAGGTCTCAGAGGGATAGATCTCTTCCTCACAAGCAGTACTCTGGATTTTCCAAGTGTTCATCATTAAACTCCTTGGGCCAACATCATTTGCATTGGTATTGTGAGTACTATTCAGACACATGAGATCAGTTTTGCTTAATCTCTGTTGTTCTTCCTGTTAGAGTGGTACCAGAGAGACTGGGACAAGCCCTCAGTGGCTTTGTATAGGCATCATTTGCTGTGTGTGTCTGCAGGCTTGTGACTGCAGCACTCTCCCCACTCCTACACATGAAGCCAGCTGGGTGACCTTGGCTAGTCACACTCTCAGTCCCACCTACCTCACAGGGTGTCTGTTATGGGGAGGGGAATGGAAGGTGATTGTAAGCCGGTTTGATTCTTCCTTAAGTGGTAGAGAAAGTCAGCATATGAAAACCAACTTCTCCTCCTTCACTTTCATTGCAGAGCTATTGCCCTAAATTGCTGTGAGCTGACCCCTAACACTAAGGCAAGTATTGATTATTTGCCCTTTGGCGGGAAAGCCCTATTCAGAAGCAAGACAGACAATACTTTATTGAGGATCCAAAAGCTAAAATCAAACGGCTCCACTCAGTGGTCCACATCTTCTCAGGAGGACATGCCATTCTCCTTCTCAGAGCAGTCTTCTTCACGCAGGTCCTTCAGTGGTGCTCACTCCATGGCTTGCAGAGAGCCACCGTCAAAGTTAACCGAAAGCTCAGTCTGCAACATTACCAAACTCAGACATACAATAATGTAGGATATAACTATTCATATTAAATCCAGAAGGTATCATGCCAATAAAGGTGGCTGAAACTGAAACAAATACAGAAGGATAATCTTTTTTACTTGTATTCTGAGCATACATTATCTCTCCCCACTGCTGTTGAACCTTAGCCAGTCCTTGGATATCTGAAGTGATGGGAAGGGCTTCTTTCTCTGCCATCTCATTGTCTCCTCAGCATAAGGCACAGCAGCTCAGTGAGTAAGGGAGATTGTAAATATTTAACATATTTAAATTCGTGGGAAGAAAGCAAGGTGGTTGTGGAGAAAGAGGAGTAAAAGCATCCCACTGTGGGCATCTTGCTCTTTTTGCTGCTGTGATAGTGGTGGTTGCACTGCTCTTCCCTGGGGTTAGCTTGCTCTCCTCCTGGCAGCTGCCCAGGTGCTGCAATAAGAGTGCATAGGCTGTGGGGAAGAGGGGGGCTGGGAGAAGATAGGACCTGTATGTACATCCCTAGCACCTGAAGCTCAGGGTGGCTTGCACTTTATCTGTACATTCCTTGTGACAGCAGCTGTTCCAAGGTGAGAACCACCTGCCAACCACAAGTCCTCCTGGGCAATGGTGTTTCCCACCTTCCTGGAACATGGGTGGTTGCCGCTTTAGAGAGCAGTGCTCGGAACAGCCACAAGTGGCATGTCAAAGAGCCACATGTGACTCCTGAGCCACTGAGTGAGTATTGCTGCTCTTGAGTCATGTTGAGTGTTCAAGTGGTATCTTTGACCTTCTCTTCCACTCTCCAGCTCTTCATTTCTTCCTACCAGCATGGGAAGCTATTACAAATGATACTAGCAGCATCAAGCTGAGATATGCAATAGAGTTTTCTTTGCTTTCGGATAATTCAAATGTACTTCCCCCAGTACCCTGCCCTCCTTTGAGATCAGCTTCCTCCAGCTGAAAGAGGCAATACAAAAATACTACTCTGGCACAGGGGTCTAGGTTTCTAGGTTTGGTACTTCAGTTCCAAAAAAGATGCTGGTCTTTGTCCCACCCTTAGTATGATATGGGTCAGCCCAATCAGGATGCTTAACCCTAGAACCTATCACCCCCCCTTCCAGGAATCCTGGTTTGGTTCTGTTGATCTAAAAGGTGGCTACTACCACATCTCAATCTGGCTGTACATTACCCATTACCAGTACAATGTGATACCTTTCAGCCATTCCATTGCTCTGAAGGACTTCAAGACAACTATTATTTATTATTATTTTATTAGATTTTTATGCTGTTCTTTCCTGACAGGTTGGTCTTAAAACAGTTTACAGCATTATATGCAATTTAAATCAGTCATACATACAATTTAAAACTATACATATTTAAAAAATCCAAGGCACTCTCAGTTCATATCCAATAAACAAAGACTGATAAGAAATAGTAAAGTATTCAAAGCAGTGAAAGGCAGGCGGGGGGTGGGGGAAGGGAGGCCACCAAGATGGAAACATGACAGTTGCTAGAGCACTTCTTTGTTTCTCTCCCTCTTTCACATGTGCATATCCTGGATACAATGGGGAGAAGTCCTATCTGTATGGGCTTTCCATTGTGTATGTCAAAGCCCGGGGCTCTCTCTCTTCAAGGACCTTCCTTTTTCAGACATATTCCTAATCTTAATCTAGCAGCCAATTTTCTTTATTGATCTCTGATTCAGAGATTGCTGTCCCTCATGGGATCCTCTGTTGCAGTTGTGCAAGGATGAAGCCTCTCCAGTGCTGGCTGAACCCACAACTTCCAACCAATGGACTCGCAGGACAAACTTCTGAGATTTCCACCAGCAGCAGTCGAGAGCCTTACCTGCTGGAGTTATCCTTCACTAATATCACCCCTTTACATCACAACACCTCAAGGTGTGCTTACTACAGATGTCCCTTAGTAGGAGAAGGTATATGCATTATGGCAGACATACCATCAGTCAACCTTGGTCACCTCAGGAGGGACAACTCCACATAAACCACTTGGAGCTTCTGACTATCTGCAAGTTTTTATGCTCTTCTCAGGCTTCTACAGACAACTTGTCACCAAAACCAACACGGAGGCATTGTCTTTGTTGCTTAGTCTTGCCTACCTTGCAGTCTGTGGGAGAGATGCATCAGGTACAGCATCACACTTGAATCAATTCATATTTCTTGCAGTGACATTGCTTTAACAGATACGCTCAGTCACAGGGGGAATGTTGTTCTCTAGAAATTTCCTAATTGAAGTGCTATGTAGGTACAAAGCCCATCATTTTGAATGCACAGATGATCGCTTGAAGAATATCAGTTACTGGTAAGCAAATCTCTTTATACTTACAGTATTCTGCAATTCAGAATCAAGTCTTCAGCTGTCTGGGTGTTTTGTGTTAGTTCTCACCAGAAAATATTACTCCTTCCTATACCAGTGAGTACTGGATTGATAACCCAGTCCTCAAAACAAGTAGCTATCAAGGCACATGGAAGTGCAAAAATGGACAAACTAAGGTGTCGATGCATTCCTCAAGATCTTATTAATTAAAACATATACCCCTTTTCCTCATGGGTCAAGGTGGCTTACAAGCCACAATTAAAAACACCACAAATTAAAACCAACAGAATGAAATAACTCCCCAATCTGCAAGGTCTTTCAATCTGCAACAGTGTTGCAGACCTCTGTCTAACTAGATGTGAAATCCTTCTTCCTCCCCCAGCATGAATGAGCATTAGCATTCAGGTAGAGCCTCTCCTTCTCTTATTGTATGTGATTGATGGGCAAATGTTCTACCCTTTTTTTGGGGGGGGGGAGAGAGAGAGAGAGAGACAGCAAACCAATCCCCTTTAGTCCTGTTTGGTGTATGAGCAGAGCAGCTGACAGCCAATCAGGATCTGTAGAAGGGCTGGAGAAGCCAACTGGGAAGAGAAGGTGAGCTAAAAAAGGAAAGGCTCTCAGATTTTTTGTAAGGTAGGGGTTGCAACTCAAGAGCAATAGGTTAGAGAGGTTCTGTCTCAAGAGGCTTCAGAAGTCTCCGAGTCTGCCTTTTGAGCAAGAACGGGTGAAAACAGTAAAGGGGTGGAGATAGGATTTTGCCTCCAGAGGAGTGGGCTGAAAGAAGACCTTTTCTAGGATACTGCTGTCTTTTTTTTAATGGCATAACTGAGGAAAAACCTAGTCTTGCATTAGAATAAATAATGCACTCTTTCCGGTCCCCCTTATTCTGATGTTAGTGCTATGTCTGCCAGCCCATACAATTGGCCGGTTTTGTCAGGAATCTACTTGCATCACTGTCTCTTTGTGAACATCACACCATCAGTTCTTGTGTTTTGAGAACTTTCTCATTCTCCTTGACTTGTTTTTGTCAATTCCAATAACGTTAGAACAGGAATGTCTATTGAAGATTACTATTTTTCTTATGAGTATTTCATTGTGATGTATTGTGGACTTTCCCAGAGAATAGAAATGCTGTGCTTAGTATTTGTTACCATTGGATCTGCCTACAGGGATCTGGGAAGAGACAACTACATCTAACAATAGGCTTGTCATTAGGTGAAACTTTGTCATGTCTTAAGCATTGCAGCTGTCTACAGATTTGAGAAGAACAGTTAGAGTTAGCCCATATGGAGCCCTGTTCAGATACTGATTTTTTTTCTTTGTCAATATATGACTGTCTCACCTTCCATCCTTTCATTGGCAAGTGATATCCTGCCACTATAACAACTTATTATATAATGCTGAGACATTCATATTGCAATCCTCAGCAGAGTTATACCCTGAGAAGTCCACTGAAATCAGTGGGCTTAGAAGGGTATAACTGTTTAGGATTTGCACTGTAAGAGACTTGAGAAATGAAATATTTATCATATTTGAGTTTCATCCTTTTCCAAACACTCAGGGTAGCATATGTATATTATTATGTTTTATCCCCACAACAAACCTTTATGTTGTAAGATGAAGGTTTGTCTGAGGCCACCCAGCATATTTCATGGCTATCTATTATACTAGATATGTTGTAAAAAAAAATTCCAGATACTTTGTTCCCTGATATTACTAGGTTCCAGTAAGAATACCGTGGCTACCCATATGTGCTCATTATACTATTAACATTTCTTTACCCCAAGGTTTTTCATATATTTCCCAGTTTAATCTAGCCACTTCTTTGCATGAAATTGCTAGTGCATCTTATAAAGATACCAAACACCACTTATAAACCACTGATGAACTACCATTATCAGTTGGCGCCATTATAATTATACATGCCTGCTTTAGCAAGCACAGGACTAGCTCTTGTTAAAAGGTGCTGTTCTACTCAGCAGTCCTTATACTGAATTCCATCATTTATGAAAGCTATATTATCTACTTTGTTTTGCCAATAACAGTTATAGGAAAAGCTAATAACTAAAATGTAACTTGTTCTTCAAGCTACATTGAACTAAGCAGGTAAATGGACTGTAGCCATGGAACAAGATCTTAATCATGGACAGCTTGAAATAGGAAGTTACTACAGCATATGCTAAAATGTGTGTTGCAGTATCAGTTTATTTTCTGTGGTTTCACCAAAAATAGTTTAAGTAATTATTTTAGTTTTAGAAACACTTGTATCTGTCACAGCTGCATTCTGTTCTCAGAGGCTGAGATGCTGAGGTTAGAACTATTTCAATAAGCTGCAGTGGGAGCTGCTTCAGTGCACACCTGTCATGGTCCATACACATCTATATCCCCAAATCCTAGATGCTTTTAGGAGACATTTGACATGTCCTTCACTCTTTTCTGGGCCCTTCTTTTACACTCATCCTTGCTGCCCCAAAAAACTTCAGTTATGTGTGAGGCTGTCCTTGCATGTAGATAGATCACAATGGGTAGCCGTGACACAGCCCATTCCTGAGCAGTTAGCGGCTGGGGTCAGTGGGGAGGAGGGGCCACTGTGGCACCTCCTAACCCAGCTTGAAAAAAGCCTTTTAAAGGCTTTTTTTTTAATGGGGCTTTTTGCCCCATTGAAGACAGTGAGGCTGCACCTGCTAAAAAGCAGACTCAGCAGCACTGTTCATCCCAGTGGTGTACCAGGGTGAAAGGGGACAGGAGGCTGCCTACAGGCAGCCCCGCCCCCCAGAATGACCCAGGAATACCCCCTGGGACGCCAGAATGCCCCTGGAATGCCAGCATGGGCCTTTATGCTGGTGGGACATTGGTGGAAGGCCCAGCCGGTGTCATGGGGTGGCGCTGCAGCTGCAGCACCAGGAGACTGGCGTCCAGGCCTCCCCGCCGGCATTGGGGCCACTCACGATGGTGTAAGTAGCCTGGCCACCGGTGGAGGGGGGGGCAACGCCAGCACAGCCCCTTCCTGGCTTCCTGAGGATTTTCATCCTCAGATGTCAAGAATGGGCTGACAGTCTGTAGCAGTAGAAAAGAGCAAGAGTTTAGTAGTACCTTAAAGACTAACAAAATTTTGGTCAGCTCACAAAAACTCATACCTTGCCAGAAATTTTGTTAGTCTTTAAGGTGCTACTGGACTCTTGCTCTTTTCTACTGTCGTTGCATGGTAAGCAAAGAGAGGCCTTTGGCTCACATAGGGACTGTAATGCAGCATCACACCGACCTCCTTTGGCAAAATTAAGAAGTATCTGAACATTGAATCATCTTGGCTTGTAGCTAGAAATTTTGTTTGTGAGCACAGACATGATATTATACTGGCTAGGAGCAGAGAAGAATTAGGAATCCGTATGTATGAACTTAGACTGTCTTCACCGCTACGTGAGTTTTGTAAATGGTAGGTTGTTGCTTAATGGTATAGACTGAGTCTGCTTTCTAGTCTGCTGTTGATGAGGCTAGATATGCATTTGACAGTTTGTGAAGAGTTAAGTTTGGATTCATACAGTGGTACTGTCCCAACACTGTTTTCCATTTATGAAATTACTTTTCATGAATTAGAGCTAGTGGTCATGAAATAACCAATATATGGAGGCTACTTTAAATTTCCCCCTTGGTGTATGTCTCCACCCAGCAAACTGCTACTGCACTGTGGATTATTGGAGGGTTTTCCCTATGACATAGTAGCCTTTATTAATAATGTGTGGAAGACTCATACTGATTTTCTAGAATGTCGTTGGGAGCATTGCTGGCTATTCTGGAAAGGGGCTCGGTGGCTTCTGGAATAGGATGATTTGGGATTTTCACATGAGTGATGCCTTGGATACCTATGACAGAAGATCCCATTAGAAACTCTGTTATGTAGTAGTGATGTCATAAAATAACATAATGCTACCATTACACCTACATGCTGCTGACCAGTTCTCTGTGTGGGTCTCCTACAACTTGAATTAGATAATTTGGTCCACTGTTTGTTTTCTCGTCTTATTGTAAATGCAGGAGTCAATTTTATCTTGCTGCTAGAGGATGTAGAAAGAGTGCTTGGAGTGATTCAGCTTATCAACTGCATGCTCTGGCTAAACAATGGGTAATACCTCCTTCTATAAAGCTGGGCTACTGTGGAGAAAGCCTATCCTTGATATTTTACATCAAATATTGTATTTAAATTTGTTGGGAAATGTAGTAAAAGTTAGCCAATGACACCGAGGGGCTAAAGGTCATTGGTAATGCAGGGAAGTGGTATAAGTTGTGAGCTATAGGTGGTAAAGAGTGGTGTTTGGTTGTTGCCTCCTTTGGGTCTCTCTCGTAGCAGGCTGGCTCTGTGTAACAGTTTGACTTTGTTGATCTGCTCCTTTACTTTACTGGACAGGTACTGTAATCCAAAAAAATGCTTTTTGTAAGGAGTCCCTGTCTGATGGGTTAGGTGATATTGTAAAATACTGTTTGACTATAGACTGTGAATTGCTTTATATGTTCTGGCTGGTAGCTGAAAGCATAGAGGTATGCTTGACAGTGCAGTTTCAATATAAGGTTGTGCTTATGTGTCCATTGTATAGTTTCACAGTAGGATCTGGGATATGTACCTGTTGTAAGGATAGGCGCAAAGAGAAGTTGGTGTTGGGGTGCAGATGGACTCCCTTGAGAACTTCGCCATGTCACCAGAAGTCCTGGGCTGCAGTGCTTACTTGGAAGTAAGCCCCATAGAACTTAGTGGGGCTCCCTTCTGAATAAATGTGTTTAGGATTGCACTGTAGAACCTCTGTAATACCAAATATTTCACTGGACTGGATAATCTTCACTTGGGTAGTTTGTTGTTCATATTTCCATCTTCAGTCTATAATATTACACTCCTGTTTGGAATGTAGTATCTATATGTTGATAACCTAGTTATCCTTTTCTCCTCCTCTGACCCAAACGTAGAAATGCCATCTCATATAGACTGGACGAAGTGAAAAAAGTGGATGCTCCTCATACCAATTCGATGGAATTCATTGTAATTTTGCATTTGTGCTCAGGCTTTAGTATTTATGATATTTCCATGCAGGAGCAGATAGGTTACCTTTGCCAGGGTTATGGGATTCAGCAGATCATGGCAAAAATTTTATTCATGTGACAGCTTTTTGGACAATCATATTCTATACTAAATTACAATGGCACAATAAATTGCTGAATACACTGTCTGCTGCATATGACCTCACCGTGAAAAATTTGATGCATTAGAGTAGGAAAGGTTGGAATATATCAGCCTTAGTTGACAAGGGACTTTGAATGTTGACCTAATACAGATGACCTTTGTGTGCAATAAAAGTGAGTTTAATCTCTAGGTCAAGGTTGAGGTGAATGGAAGGGCAAAATAGGGAGGGTTTTACTAGGTCTGTCTGGGACCTACCAAGTAAGCAAAGAAATAGAAATGTTAGATGCCTGGGCACTGTCTGATGGTTTACCATTTGTAGCTGGAATGGGTTCATCCGCTTGTGTAACAAAATGTACATCTGCATGACTCAAAACAAAACAGAATTAGGCAAATCTCATAATGATGAAAAACAATGGCAAAAGATGTGTGTCTTGTGGGCATGATTTTTTTTAGCTACCAGTATAAATAAGGAAAAATACTGTGTATATGATACACTGGAGTGCATACATTCTTCTGAAATGTTTGTTTCTGATTAAAACTTACCTTTAGTCATTAGTAGGCAGTGTAGTGCCCCTGCACAGGAAAAAATGGTATACATAGTGTGTGAATAATATAGAAATATATTTTAATAATTAAATGAATAAAATATCTTAATTATTTGCTTATGAAGTAATCAATTATGTGATTTTAAAAAATACGAGATCTTGGTTGGATAATAAGGATTTTATGTTTGTTTGATCAAACATTATCTAAAGATTTAGCATAACAAAATAAATCCTTTTGATTTTTTCTTAACTGAATCTATGTTTAAAGTGGCCAGAACTCAGATATGCCTGTTTTAGCAAACATTGATATTAAATGGAACACTGACTTCTTTACATAGAAAGCCACGCTCTTTTCCCTTCCTTCCTTCTTTCTTTCTTCAGCCAAGGGAAAAAGTTAGAGACTTTAATGGAAAGAGCCTCTACTCCTTTAATAGAGCCTGCAAAATATATTCTCCCGGACTGATCAGCTCTGAAAGCTCTAGAGGTTTGATGACTGGAATGGCAGGAAATCACGCTTTCAGGACATAACGAATTGACTGGACCATCCATCATTTGTTAGCATGCGCTGAAACGCTGGGTTTGTGTGCAGAGGCCTGTGATTTAGTAAATACTTGGGAGATGAATAGAGCTTACACACAAGGGAAGATATTGCTGTCCTTCAGCAGCCTTAGACACAGATTCCTGCTGAGAAGGCCGTCTGACGGCAGCTCATCAGTAACTGGCTTGTCACACTCTCTGATGCCCACCAACCATCTCCAGTATATTAAATGCATTTTTAATATCTGCTTCAGTAGATTTAATGAAGAAAATTTCGTTTCCCTACACTGATCACTGCTTCCTCAAGTGTTTTAAAACATTGACTATAGCACTTTCAAGAGAACTGGAACATTCAAGGTAAAGCTAAATAAAATCACATATAAACAAAAATATGCTGTCTGTTGGATCACCTTGTTAAACAATGATGACTAAAATATGTATGTTCCATAATACAATATGTTGTCCCTACTAGGTTAGTGCTATGCCACTTTAGATAAGTGATACCTGATGGCAGATATAAAGAGATTTGTGGAGAAATGAAGAAAGCTTGATATCATCATGCTTCTTGCCATTTCTGCATTAAAATATACAACTGGGTTTAAATTGAGTGGTCCAATCTTTTATTTTCTAATATTGTAGATGGTGATAGGTCAGTATAGATAAATTTGATTTCCATTAGTAAAATTATTTGCAAGAATATCAGCAAGAGGAATGAGGCTGTACACTGTGATCTTAAGCACACTTACTTATAAGTAGATCCTATTGAAATCAATGGGAATTTCAATACATTCATTTTAAGACCAATGAGAAGGAGCAAATATGGAAATAACAGCAAAGAGGTTGCTCGGGCTGAATTTATTGTACTATAAATCTTCTGTATACCCGTCACTTTAAGATGCTTAATCAATAAGGGAAGTTAATTTCTAAAATATAGGCATTTTAAATGCTTAAATATTCCACCCCAAATTGAGTTGTTCAACCCTTTTTCTGGAAAATATTACTTTTAAAAGTGAGTACATTTTCCTCAATAAGTCACAATGCTGGCAATATTTATTATAAGAGTCAAGGTAATAAATTAGACATCATTACAAGTATATAGTTTTTAAAGGTTTTCCTCTTGCTTCTTAAAAAAAAAAGTCTGGAATACTCTCCATGCTCACAAAACAGCATGCATTTGCAGAATGGGCCTATAAATTTGATTCTTACATGTGCCAAAACAGTAATGTACTAAATGCATATTATTATAAAAATTTAAGACATGCCTTAAACACACTTCCATTTTTATAATACATGGCAATATTAAATAATACATTTCCTTGTTAGCATCTGTTTGCTGTCATTGTTGGCAAGGCCTATGATTTATTGCCTAAATTAATGACCATGACTCTCTTGGTCCTGATATATGTCCCCAAGCTTATTACATCACTAAATAAAATGAAAGTTACGGTATATACGCTCTTGTGTTTGACAGTGGTTTTCTTTTTGGTAATTGTTTATTTCTTTAAGGGTCTGCTCACTGAATGACTTAAAATGGCCTTTGTTAAAACAAAGTATTACTAAAGTTAAATTAGAAGACATTAAGCAGTTTTATTTTTTTTTGTTATTTTCCCCATTACCACTTTCTCTTTTTGTACATGACATTCTGCAAGATGCCTTTACTGGAAAAAAAGCTTGAAAAGACACAATTTCTTGTCTAAATTAGTAGTAGCACAGTGTAATCCTATGCAGAATTATACCTTTCTAAGTTTCAGTGGTTTATAACGCTGTTTAGGATTGCCCTGTAAGGCTCAGTATTTATTGCCAGTTGTTAATAGTTTAGTTACCTAAAATGGAAAAGCATAGGATGGAAAAGCACAGCACAAATAACAACAATCATGTTATCTTTACAGCTACTCAGTCTCCTGAATTGCTACAGAAGACAGTGGGCCATTTCAGGTACCATGGGGCCTAACTGCCAACCCATGGTTTGACATTCAGGAGCATTGTTTGAACTAATTCGCATCCCTTCTTTCCCCTTTTTTCTGCCTTCTCTGGCTCACTACTATGTCCTTCTAGTTAGTCCTGACTGGTTTACTGTGATGTCTGAATCACTGTTACCACACTTACACTAAGTGTGGAAGATTTCAACAGTAATTACAATAAAACAATAAAAGCTAATTACCTTAAAGAATTGAATGAATAAGATGGACTTAGCTAGGTGGATCTCCCTGGAGAGGTTGTTCTGAGAAGGACATCACTTCAGTAGTCACCAGCCTGGCTTTTGAAGTTGGGACTTTTGAATAAGATATTAATTTCTAGGCAGGTTTCTGTGGTAGAAATCAGTGCATAATTATTGTCGAAGGCTTTCACGGTCAGAGTTCATTGGTTCTTGTAGGTTATCCGGGCTGTGTAACCGTGGTCTTGGAATTTTCTTTCCTGACGTTTCGCCAGCAACTGTGGCAGGCATCTTCAGAGTAGTAACACTGAAGGACAGTGTCTCTCAGTGTCAAGGGTGTAGGAAGAGTAATATATAGTCAGAAAGGGGTTGGGTTTGAGCTGAGTATTGTCCTGCAAAAGTAATGTGCTAATCATTGTCCTGTAAGTATCAAGATAATGTGCTAATGATGGTATGGTATGTTAATATGGAACCATTGTATCGTGAAGTGATCTGTTAATGTGTGTAATCCAAAGCTAATCTGCATGGCTATTGTTGAGTGTTGTCTTTGTTAGTCTGGCGGTTTTTTAGAACAGGAAGCCAAGCCTTATTCATTCTTAAACTCTCCTCTTTTCTGTTAAAGTTGTGCTGATGTTTATGAATTTCAATGGCTTCTCTGTGCATTCTGACAAAATAGTTGGTAGAATTGTCCAGTCTTTCAGTGTCTTGGAATAAGACCCTGTGCCCTGTTTGTGTCAGTCCATGTTCAGCCACTGCTGCTTTCTCAGGTTGGCCAAGTCTGCAGTATCTTTCATGTTCTTTTATCCTTGTTTGTATGCTGCGTTTTGTGGTCCCGATGTAAACTTCTCCACAGCTGCAAGGTATACGATATACTCCTGCAGAGGTGAGGGGGTCTCTTTTGTCTTTTGCTGATCGTAGCATTTGTTGTATTTTCTTGGTGGGTTTAAACACTGTTTGTAGGTTATGTTTTCTCAAAAGTTTCTCCATCCTATCAGTGACTCCTTTAATAAATGGCAAGAATACCTTTCCTATGGGAGACTGTTTTTCCTGAGTTTTCTGATTTTTGTTTGGTTTAATGGCCCTTCTGATTTCATTTCTGGAATACCCATTTGCTAGCAGTGCGTGATTTAGATGATTAGTTTCTTCCTTGAGAAACTGTGGTTCACAGATCCGTCTTGCACGGTCCATTAATGTTTTGATTATTCCTCTTTTCTGTCGGGGGTGGTGGTTGGAGTTTTTGTGTAAGTAGCGATCTGTGTGAGTTGGTTTCCGGTAGACCTTGTGACCTAACTGAAAGTTTGTGTTACGGATGACAAGGGTATCAAGAAATGGGAGTTTACCCTCAATTTCCTTTTCCATGGTAAACTGAATGTTTGGATGGATATTATTAAGATGGTTTAGAAAGTCCATTAATTTTTCTTCACCATGGCTCCAAATAGTAAATGTATCGTCTACGAACCTGAACCAGACTGTAGGTTTGTAAGGTGCTGATTCTAATGCTGTCTTTTCAAAATATTCCATGTAAAAGTTTGCTATTACTGGACTGAGTGGACTTCCCATAGCTACTCCATCAATCTGTTCATAAAATTCTTGATCCCATAGGAAGTAACTTGTTGTCAGTTTTGATGTTGTATCCTCTTTACCAAGGTTCCAGTAAAAGACACAATCTCATTGATTAACCAGATTTTTCCAGAAGATATAACAGCCTTATTTCACCATTGTTTGACAACAAGTTACTCTTCCTACACCCTTGACACTGAGAGACACTGTCCTTCAGTGTTACTACTCTGAAGATGCCTGCCACAGTTGCTGGCGAAACGTCAGGAAAGAAAATTCCAAGACCACGGTTACACAGCCCGGATAACCTACAAGAACCAGTGCATAATTAGTTTATTGAATTCATTTCTATTACAGTGTAGATAGTGTTGCCAAGTCCCTCCTGGCCGCCGGCGGGGAATGGGGGGGGGTAGGGTTGCCAGATCCAGGTTGGAAAACTCCTGGAGATTTGGGGATGGAGCCTGAGGAAGACAGGGACCTCAGTGGGGTACAGTGCCATAGAGACCACCCTCCAAAGCAGCCATTTCCTCCAGGGGAACTGATCTTTGTAGTCTGGAGATGAGCTGTAATTCTGGGTGATCCCCAGGTCCTCCCTGGAGGCTGGCATCCCTAAGTGTAGATGGGGTTTGGAGAAGTAGGTGAAAGATCTTTCTAATATCTAACAATGAAATATCCAGTTCAGAGGAAGCAATATTTTAGATTACCAGATCCTGGAAGCATTTCATGATGACAGCAAAGTAGTCACTGTTATAAACATAGTCCCTGACTACATTGTCCCTTGTCAAAATAAAGCACCACTATGTTAACGAAGAAACCTTAATCAAAACACAAACGTAGGCAGCCAAAAATAGAATGCCATATAATGTTTGGCTCCACATATAAAGAAGTCCATCAGAGTTATGTATAGAATACAAATATTGATAAAGTCTGAAGAATGGTCACAAAGCAGTTTTGCAAGGAGAACAACACAGCAGAGACGGTATTCTAGAAGTAATCCGTTTCATCTTTAGACTTCTTCAGTTCCGTCTGAATCCTGCCATGCACTCACTCAATACAAAAACATATGTATATACAAAATTACACAACCATATTAACAGTTACCAAAATATACATTTTATAAAGAGGCATAAAAAGTGTCTTACCTTAGTTATAACGTGTGTTACAATAGCATACAGTTTACATACAAAGTTCCAGGTAGTGTGTAGCTTTCAAGCCACCTCCTGGATGTCTGTCATTTCAGGAAATAATTCACTTCTTGAACCATTGGCCAAATATTTGGATCATTTTTTAAGAAACTATGCTTGCCAAAGTGACGCTTATATTAAAGATACGAGGAACTTCATTAGATACATTGAGAAGGTACAAACACCACCTAACTGCATATTAGCCACCACTGACGGGTCAGCTCTTTATATCAATGTCCCTTTAATTGAAACAGTATCATTGGGCATCTTTTGGAATCTCCCTACTCATTTTCTTTTGGATCTCCTAGATATAGTATTTGAGAAGATTTGTTTTAGGTTTCTAGACCAGATTTATATACAGGTCATAGGCATATTGATGGGGTCGTCCTGCACCCCCTCAGTGGCCAATATATTTATGATTTATTTTGAACAACAGTTCATTTACAGTAATAATCCTTTTTTAAACCATATTTTGGGTTACAACTGTTATAGTGATGATTTGTTTTTTTCTGTTTGATGATGCAGTTCTTTTTTATTCATTTGTACAATGGCTTAATTCTTGTATGGCTTCTATTAAGTTCACTGGATCATATAGTCCCCCAGAAATTCCTTTACTTGACACCTTTGAACAACAGAATGGATCCCTGGCAGTTCATTTATATAAGAAACCCACAGACAGGAATTCCCTACTGCATTTCAAGTTACACCATCCTCTCAGAAGTAACTTCACATATGGGCAATTTCTGAAACTTAAATGCACTTCTACCTAGCAGGATTTTGAAATAGCGGCACAGAATCTGACCACTGCATTGCAACAAAGAGGGTATCCTGAACTGATAATACGGGCTGCCAAGCAGCAGGCTCAACAAATAGATAGAGACACCTTATTAAAACAACAGAGCAAACCTAAACCAGACTCTATAGTGGCTACGCTACAACATACGCACTTATCATATCCAAAAGATTATCAGAAAACATTGGCATTTGATTCAGGGAATTCCGGGGTGTGAAAACTTACCAGTATTTGGAATGTGCAGAACAACCAACTCAGGGACATGTTGACACATACTGATGTCTTAGATTATGAAGTGGGTACTCAACTTGTGGGACATTTTAAATGCAATGGATGCTCTGTATGCCCTTATGATTTGGAAGTGAAAGAATTTGACTCTAATTTAAATTTAAGTTACAATATGTCACAAATTGCAATACCAAATGCAATATTTACTGCACTTTGTGCCCCTTTCATTTACTGTACATAAGATCTAGCAAGAGATCCATATACACTAAGATAATAGAACATCGCTCACGAATAAGATCTCTTACCAGAGAAGGTCCTCTAGTGGAGCATTTCATCAAGATGAAACATTCTGATTCTGATTTAAGATTTTTTGTTCTATGGCATCTAAAATCCTGGAAATATGATAAGATCAATGTGGAGCAAGTACTTCTGCAAAAAGAAACATTTTTTTATTCATTTATTAAATACAGTGATGCCACATGTGTTAAATGGATTTCTCTTGTTTTCTTTGAGATACAGCTTTGGGGATGAAGAACAGCTTCCCTTTAAATAATGTGCTTCATATCTGTTCCCATGGTTTACATCTGCAGACCCACATATATCTAAGTGTAGTACTTAATTGCCCATTATATGCTGGTATCCTATATTAGAACACACGTTGTAAGCTGCTTGTAAGCTACACACTACCTGGAAAGTTGTATGTAAGCTGTACTGACCTAGAGGATGGGAGTCACTTTTGGGGGATTGGGGCAAATAAACTGTGGGGGAACTTGACATGTAGAGGCCCCATTGCCGCTGTGCTTTAGCTGCAGCTGCACTAACAGTGGAGAAACCACAAAATCCTATATCTGTGTAGAAGACACCTAAAATGTAGTAGCCAGATTGATTTTGGCGGGGGGGGGGGGGAATAGTATACTGTCATCATAGCAGTCTGATCCTGAGAAGCCACGGGGGCTGCTTGTCAGTTACCAATCACAATTCAAAGTGCTGGTACTTATCTTTTAGGCTCTGGATTGCTTAGGACTTGAGTACCTGGAGGAATACCTCCTCCCATACTGTTTAGATTGCTGGTAAAGATCCTCATTTCAAGCCCTGTTCCTGATTCTCCCACCCCTGAAAGTGATGTGATAACTAGATATGGTTTTTTTCAGTGGTAGGACCTTGCTTGTGGAATGCTCTCCTGTTCGAAGATAGCTTGGCTCCTAAGATTACTGGTTTTTAGGTGCAATGTCTGAACTTTTTTTTCACTGAGTTTTGTCTCCTTGTTCTACTCTTCCCCCACTTTCATTAATGATTTGGGTTTTAATTTACCGAGTTATTTTAATCACTGTTTTTATTTTAAATTGCACTTTTGATTCATGAAGTTGTTATCTACCTCTGCAGTGGAGACTGTAGGATATAGATCTTCTAAGCAAATAATTAATCCTCTTTTGGAAATTGAGATGTGGGGTAGAAAATTTATAGTGCTTTATTTTTCTAGAGAAAGTTTTCTCTTTCTAAAGATTGAATGTTTAATAAAATTAATAATGATGTGCTGGCCAATGACCGTAACAATAAAATGTAAATTAATAATGAATGGGTGTCATTGCCAATACAATATTAGGCAAGGGATGATCCAGTTCCTATTTATACATCTCCTCTCAGATGGTGGAAAGGATATTATGATTACCAATTCGACATGGAACTAACAAGTAATACAAGTGGTGCTATGACAGTGAACTTGAGGTGCTCCAGTAACCTCCATGGAAAAGAGTTAAATTATGTTGAAATACATGAGTGGACAACCACATCCACAGCATACCATGCAGTTTTTTTGGGTGTGCTAAAGTTTATTTACGTATTCATTTGTTTAATTAAAAAAAAATTCTAGGCCACCTTTCCACTCAATAGGGTTTCCATTAGCATGTCAACAATTCTCAGTGCCTTTGTTTAAATTAGGGAAATGCATTTTATATTGTCTTGATTTTTACTGGAATAGTACATGTAAAATTTAGTATTTACATAATGCCAGCATGGTGTAGTAGTTAAGAGCAGAGGATTCAAATCTGGAGAACCCTGCTCCTCCACATGAGCGACGGATTCTAATCTGGTGAACCGGGTTGGTTCCCCCACTCTTACACATGAAGTCAGCTGGGTGATCTTGGGCTAGTCATAGTTCACCTACAGCTCTCTCAGCCTCACCTACCTCACAAGGTATCTGTTGTGGGGATAGGAAGGTAAGGAGATGGTAAGCCGGTTTGATTCTCCTTAAAAGGTAGAGAAAATTGGCATATAAAAACCAACTCTTCTTCTTTGAATTTGTTTGAATATAATGTTTAAATAACACTTGATTCCCCTCACCTAATTGAATAGTTCAGTTCAAGAATTTATGGGGACATAAAATTACCATAAGGAACATCTTACATCTCTACTTAAGGATAGGTGGACTCACATTCTAGCTGTATCTGAAGAAGTGACCTGTGACTCACGAAAGCTCACACCCTGCCAGAAATTTTGTTAGTCTTCAAGGTGCTACTGGACTCTTTCTCTTTTCAACTGCTACAGACAAACTAACACGGCTACCCATCGTGATCTTTTACATTTTGTTTACTAAATATAGGTCACAATAAACATACTGAACACACTAATCTGTCTTATAGGAAGTCAGACCATTGGTCTATCAAGTTCAATATTTTCTACTCTGACTGGCATCAGTTCTCCAGGGTCTCACACAGAGATCTTTCACATCACCTACTACCAGATTATTTTAACTGGCAGTGCTGGGGATTAAAGCTGGAAACTTCTGCCTGCAAACAAAAAATTTCTTTCACTGAGCTACGCCCCCTCCCCTAAATGCTGAATCAGGCTATCATCTATTTAAGATGTTGATTTGCTAGAAAAGTCTCAACATCAAATGAAGTGGAGTTTCAGGTATTTGGCATTTGCTACTTGCAGAAATCATTATTTTAATAAAATGCTCGTTTATCAGTCAGCTGAGCACTTCAATTATTTGTGGTGCCAATATCAATATATATAATACTGAGTTCTTCCATTTCTGTCATGCTTCAGTGCTTCTCATTTTGTCATGCTGGAGTTCCCCAGAAAAGGGAATGTCTGAGAAGCCCAGGGACTGTCTGTAGTAGATGTTGCCTTCTGGGTTTTTTCAGTGGCTCCCTCTTCATTGGAGCGTTCTACTTCAGGGAACTCCCGGGGTAGGAGTGAAGAATAGATATTATGTGATGCATGACACTTCTTGTTCACAGCAGCTCCCTTTTACAGCAGGGTTGAACCTTGGCATACTAAGGGAGTGGAGGAGGAGTAAAGCTGGAGTAAGGACAAATATGAAGCAAAGAAGGTGGCAAAGAGTCCCAAAATTATGGGGATCCAGAATAACAAGTGGATTGCCAGCACCTTGTTATCCTGTCTCTGAAATTTCATGGACATTTGTTAATAATAGTAAAACATGATTTTTTTAGGTTTTACAAATATAGTTCAGTAATATAAAAGGAGCTTAAACACAATTAAAATAAGCACACAAAAATCAAAAGTAGAATAAAATAATAAGTAGAGCTAGTAGGACCGAACCATTACCATCTCCTACCAAAGAATATAGATTTAAACTTGGAATCAAATAGGGGGGGAAAAGAGGAGAAGCCAAATGAATGTATTTGAGAAGGGAATTCTAGAACCTGGTCACTTCCACAGAAAAGTCCTGTGGTGAGAAATCCTCCTCTTTCCTTATACTATGATGCAGGCATGCAGTCACTCTCTTTGCATTTCCTGACCCGTTCTTTTGGCAGGTGGTGCCTTTTTTAAATGGAAAACTCTTACTGTTGCAAAGGCTGGCCGCTTGTTGGATGTGGGGCTAGTTATTTCATTTAGTGTAATTGCTTATTTGAACACACGAAGGTGCCTTAAACTGAGCCATACCATTGGCCTGCCAAGGTCAATATTTCCTGTTGTGACTGGCAGTGGCTCTCTGGGGTCTCAGGTAGAGATAATTCATATCATCTGCCTCCTGAGCCTTTTAAATGGAGTTGCCTTGGACCTTCTGCATACGAAGCAGATGTTCTGCCACTGTGCCACAGCCCCACACTCATCATCATCATTAATTTGAAGATGTGTTATGGTGGGTGTTGACTGGGGATTAACAGTAATAATTTGCATTAATACCACATTACTTTTATGGCTCTTTTTCAAAGTACATAGCCTTTCATAAACAGTGTCTCAAGAACAAAACTACATATTACATTGAAAATTTGTGATTGTATCCCTCAATGTGCCCTATACCTGGTAGCGGAAATAATAGGAACACCCTTTTTGCCTATTTTTCCTCTACCAATGAGGATGGCGTGGAAATGTTTTGATCAAGGAGAGTTAAACCCCCATTCCCCAGTAGTACAGCCCAGTATCCCACCCCTTGCTAAACTATACGTCAGCGAATCCAATCACAGTTCTCAAATATATTTGTAGTTTGGTCCTGATTACATCAAACAACCCTGTATAGTAGTATTGATCCCATATTGCAAATGGTGATTGAGGTTGAGAGATAGTTGCTTTTAGCTAGAGCATTCCAAGCTCTCATTGTTGGCCCTGCATTAGTTAAAATGTATGTAATAAAATAAAGTTCTTTGAATGCTTAGAGAGAGAAAGTGGGGAAAATTTTAGATTTATTTATTTAGTGTATTTCTGTGCCGCCTCTTCAGAGTCCTGCTCGAGGGGCCTACAATTAAAACAACATAACAGTATTAAAAGCAAGCATTAACACACCAATGGACATAAACATCACAAAAGTAATCATAAAACAGAAGCAGACCATTAAGAGCTGGTTAGATGAAATCCCTAATTAAACGCCTAGTTAAAAAGATGTGTTTTGGGCTGGCACCCAAAAGTAAAGTAGGTTTCCAGGTGAGCCTCAGGAGTGAGGGTGTTCCAAAGGAGAGGAGCCACTACAGAAAATTCCCTGCTTCTAGTCACCACCTGACTCACCTCTGAAGGTGGAAGGAACAGAGATCCGGTCTTGAGAGGCAGAGCTTAACTAGCAGGCTGGATAGTATGGTACAAGATAGTCCTTCAGGTATCTTGTCCCCAAGCTGTTTAGGATCTTAAAGGTAAGAACCAGCACTTTGAATTGTGCTCGGAAACAGATGGGTTACCATCTTTAAGTACAGGGGTGATAAGGTGTCTGTAACAATCCCTGACAAGAGCCTGGCTACCGCATTTTGAACCATTTTTAAAGGCAGTCCGACAGAGCACATTGCAGCAGTCTAATTTTGATAGACTGTTGAATAAATCACTTCTACTGAAATCTGAAATTGGTTATCTTAACTACACTATTTGCAAGTAGGCCCCAGCAATTTTAATAGAACTTGAATGGAACATTCTCCTTTCAAACAGAGTGTTTACCAGTTGTACTGTGGTGGTAGAAAGTGCTGTCAAGTCACAGCTGTCTTATGGCAACCCTGTAGGGTTGTAAAGGCAGGAGACGTTCAGGGGTGGTTTGCCATTACCTGCCTCCATGTCACACCCCTGCTATTCTTTGGAGGTCTCCTATCCAAGTACTCGCTAGGGATGTCCCAGCTTAGCTTTCAGGCTCTGCCGAGATCAGGCTAATCTGGGTTATCCAGGTCCAGGCAGTAGTACTGTACAGGAAGCAAAATTTACTTGTTGTCTGTACAGTGTTTTTCTAATTTAAAAAAACCCTGGAATTATCACAATTCTAATGTGACCCATGACATGGGAGCATGTAAATGTCAGAAACAGGGAGAAGGGCATGTGATTTGTATTGTTCTTGTATATATATTTTAGCCCAGTATAAAGGCTGTTCAGGAGCCCTATGGCGCAGAGTGGTAAGCTGCAGTACTGCAGTCCAAGCTCTGATCATGACCTGAGTTCGATCCCAACGGATGTTGGTTTCAGGTAGCCGGTTCAAGGTTGACTCAGCCTTCCAGGATGTGAGGGCAATCTGGCTGCGTCATCTGTCACCCCATTGATCACCAGGGTTGATTCTGCTGATCTGGCTGGCTAGGCGGGTGTCCCCTGCCTCCCTCACTGCTCCATGTGAAGGGAGTGTACTGTTCTTCGGACTCAGCCTTCCATCCTTCCGAGGTCAGTAAAATGAGTACCCAGTTTGCTGTGGGTAAAGGGAAGATGATTGGGGAAGGCACTGGCAAAATACCCCGTAAACAAAGTCTGCCTAGGAAATGCCGGGATGTGACGTCATCCCATGGGTCAGGAATGACCCGGTGCTTGCACAGGGGACCTTTACCTTTATAAAGGATGTTCAGTGGCCATTAAACATACTGTATTTACAGTGCAACAAAAGAGACAAATGGAACTTCTAGACTTGGATGCTGTTTAGCTTTCTCTCACCAATGTTCCATCTTCTTAGATTAAAGGTGAAATTCTCAGCATAAATATCAGGGAGTTAGTCCCAGTAAATTTAGTAGAATTTACTTTCAAGTATAAACATGCATATATATGACTACCTTTTAAAGAATAGGTCAGGACGTATATTGTTACGCACTATTTAAATATTTAGTGCTAAATTAAGAGCTTAGTCTTGTGTATCACTGAATACTAAGTGTAAGTAAAATACTACCAGACTTAGAGTCGTTTGTTATGTTTAGTGTATGAAGCAATGGCTGTGTAAACCCTAACCTTGTAATTTTGCATGTTCCACTTTATCATGTAGCTGTAAAAAGTAATCAAAATAAATCATGGATGATGAAGAAATATTTTCTGGTGCCTTTTATATTCTTTCAGGAGTGGCACCTGATCCATGAAATTTTAGTAAGCATATTAAATAATACAATATGATGTGCAACATGTCATCTCTGATAAATTATATTGTACAGAGCATTTCTACAACTCATGTAGAATGCCTGTGTTTGCTACTTAATGACTATAAATTGTTAATTTTTTGTGGCTCTTTTCAAAGTAATGTTATTTCAATTTTGTGACCCCCCCCCCAGATAATGGGCAGATATAAGAAAGGTGTAGGTCATCCCTGAGATGTTTTGACATTGATTCAAGGTTCCTCAGCTGTGCTGTGTACATAACACATATGTTGGAGAGTCATCTGTCAGCTATGCCCCTCCTATGGAGTTAAAGTTCTAAAGGGAAAAGAATTCGACACAGTGCTGTCACTGTTAAATTTTCACAATGGAAGAGCATGCAAATATTGAGCCTCTTGCTTGGCGGTAGTGCCCTGTCTAATGTCTGTGCTAGTTAGAATAAAAAAAATAGTGGGTGCATCTAGGGCTCTTCGATCTGACAAAGGTCATGCTATGCTGGGCATTTGAATTGGAAATTGTCTGGACTTAGATTTTATAAAGCTCCCACTGTTGTCAGGAACAAAATTTCAGCAGGGTTTTGTCCCTGGAGAGGCCTCTTAGGCCCTTTTCTGTCCTATGAATGAATTTAGATGTGAGGGCTTCTCCAGCCTTAAAACTGTTAAATTCATTTTGCATACGTCCTCAGAGAGAAAAACTGGCAGATGCTTTTGTCTTGGAAGTGTTTAAAAGAAAACTGCAGAACAGGAACAAGAGAGAAAGGGCCCTGTGCGGAGTCCCAGAACACTTTGGAAATGGCCAATATGCAGTTTTCATCAGTGCTAAGGCGGGGCGCAATATGGTGCCTGTAGCTCACTAGGGAATATGAATGTTGATTAAGCATACTCCCAGGCTTTGAAATTCTAAAAGCAGTGTCAGAATAATGGATGTTGAGCAAATGTCAAGCATTTGTTAATTTCTCTGTTATTTGGAGTTTATCTACCATGATCAATCAAATAAACTAGTGCTTCTCTGTTGTGGCATGTGTCATTGATATGGTGATTAGGTGGCTAGAGAGACCTTCTGCTTTTTTCCTTCCCCAGGTAACAGATTACAGCTAAACAGTTATTATATATGTTTCTTTTTCATAGTTATTTACTTGCTTATGGTTGGTTAACAGTTTTTTTTTTAAAATGGCTTGTGATTCAGTATAGGTAATTTATGTATAGAATATTACTCACAATATTATTCTAATAAGAAGTAATCACATCACTATTTTCCTACAAACATTTGAGAAGTTGTGTATTTCATATGAGAAATGAACATTTATCATCGGTAAAGTATTGCCCTATTAATTTAATTTTGAGATATTTCAAAGTTTTTTCAAAATGACTTAACATTTTCATGATCGTCAAACCTGTGGGCATTTCCACTGATGATCTTAGGATTAGTGATCCACTTCTTAAAATTTTAAATTGTAATAATAACTTTACCATGGCTGTCTATTTAATTTTAAAACTGAAGTTTTTTTTTCTAATGCAGATTTCATTCATAGGAGCAAACCACAAGCTACACATTTGACAGAATCTTCAAAGATGGAGAAATGGACAGCCCATTCCTGAAGGGGGGGTAGATAGGGGGTGGCTGGGAATGGCATAGCTGCGCTGCCTCCACAGAGGTTTCCTGGCCGAAAAATAAATGTTTCAAACGTAATTTTTAAAGAAACCTGTGAAACTCCTTCATGGAGTTACACAGGGCTATGCCAGCTGCAGCATAGAGGGGTATTCCCAGGCTGAAAGGGGTTTGGAAGCTGACTAATGCCAGCTCCGCCCCTGGGAATGCCCTCCCGATGCCAGTGCGGGCACCCACTTCTGGGTTTTTGCTGCCTGCGCCGCTGCGTCACTCATCAGCACTGGCGTAAGTGCCCCCGAACAAGGGTATGTGCCTTTATCATGGCGCAAAGTGGCATGGATGCTGGCATGGTGTTATGCTGGCTCCTATGGCGCTTTGGCCCCCCCTTCAAGGTTGCACAGTTAGACTCTTGTCCATTCATGTGTGAGTCATATATATATATATATATATATATATATATATATATATATATATATATGTGTGTGTGTGTGTGTGTGTGTGTGTGTGTGTGTGTGTGTGTGCGCGCGCGTGTGTGTGTGTGTGCCAGGCTATTTCTCTTGTTCTCTCCATACCAATGTCTCATTTAGACTTGGAAATGTTGTTTCAAACAACACTATCTTGCAAAGGAATGACTTATGAATGCACTGTAACCATAATATAGGACACTTGAGATTCTAAAGTTGGGATGGCCAGTATTCAAATTAGGGCTCCTGTACTTTTAATATTGGTGCAGGTAAGGGGATATTTGGCAAGTATAGCTTGTCAGACCCATGCTATATTATGACAAATTGTACCTGCTGAAATTTCCCGAAAGTATGTATTTATGTAACATATACCAAAGTAAATATTTATTTTTAAGTTTTGTTTGGGCTGTTCAATGAACCTTGTCATTTTCTGCAGATAACTGTAGTGAAATATTAAGTGTTGTGGAATAAACTATATATAATTATGCCATTAGAAACTTTGAGTCCATTTTTGGCTGTGTGATTTATACACTGAATATAACTATCAAACACCACGTGCATTTAACTTGTGGTGCATAGAGATTCTAAAGACAGTAGCTGCATGAGGCCAAAATGCCATTAACAGTAATCAACATAATGAAGCTACCTGGCTGTTTTTTTATAATTAATTGCTTGTACATAACACACTCAGTCTACAGTTTTCTAAATTTGATTATATTGCCTTTAACCAAGTGGTGTCAGTATGTGTGGATGATCTTTTCTAGCTTTTTTTTTTTAAAAAAATTGTGATTTGTGTAAAATACTCAGATGCAATGAAAAGCTCCTGGTAGCAGAGTGAAGATTTCACCTATATCAGTTCTAAACACAGTTTTATGAATTTTAAATGTGTTAATGCAAAGTTCATTCATAATTTTTATTCATGAAAGTATTAGCGGAAATGTTTATTGAAATAAATTTGATTTGCTAAATACAGCAGAAATGATGACAGCATTTTGAAACACGATTATAATATTAATAATATCTTTTAATGTTGTGCTATACAGTGCAATGGTCACATGGCTTTTGGATTGAAGAAAACCTAGCTATACACATCAAATATAGTCTACAAAGTCAGTTTTGATATTACCGGTCCTTTTATTAGAGATATCACATAGTTATATTGCATGATTTCACTGGCAAAATTAAAGCAGCACTCCATAGGCTGACTTTTTAGTGATTCGGTATGCCCCATCCCAAGACTGTATTGCTGATATAATACAGTTTAGCGCCATTTAATATAACTACATATGTGATGCAGAATGTTGTTTATTTGGAGTGTTATATAATATGTGTGGTGACTACTTGAAGCAGGTAAAATTCCTAATGCTGATTTATATACACATATACCTTACCATGATGGATCCATGTACTAGCAAGAGTAAAGTTGTATTCATAACAACCATGTTGATGTGCCATGTTTCTCCTCCCTCTTGTAAACGATCCCTTCTGTAAAATTTAAGCAAATTACAGTTTATTCCTCTCAGCAGAAAGTGTGAGCTTTCGAGACCTCTGCACTTTTCACTGTTTTAGTTAGCAGCAGCATTGCTATCATAGATAAATGTTAGTTCCAGTTATTAAATATGAACCAAAAGATGGTGTGCGCGAAAATAATGTTATGTACTCAGTGCATTTTAATTTTCTTATTTTAGCATTTTAATCTCTGTTTAAAAAGAAAATAGTATGTGGAAATGTCTTGAAATATACTCAACAATATAAAACACTGAAACAAAATTCTTCAGAAAGAATTGAGACTCAGTTTTATAGGACCTTGTTAAATGTTTTTAAATGAAAAGTCGTTTGAACGCTATCATGTACTGGCAATTTTCCTCTCTTTTCTGCTAGAACATATTGGCCATCCAGGTCAGACATTATTAAAGTTCAAGTGGCCCAGTGGGAAAAGTAATGGCCTTGTGCTACTATGAATTTTAAATGTTGCCATCTCTGTGTACTGCACCATCATCTGTTCTCGCACGTCACTAAATTGTATGGAAGTTGTTAGAGCAACTAGAGTGTCAAGGTCAAACGAAGGATGACTCTTCTCAAAGAGTTTTTTTTTTTTACTTTTGTCATAAAGTTATCCTTATACTAAGATCGCTTAGTGATCTTTGTCATATGAGCGTTCTAGTTTTACTGAACTGTGTAAGTATCAAGAGGTAGTATAAATTTCTGTTACAGTGGATTCTATATGTCTGGCTTGTATCAAGTTGCAATACAGTTAATATGCAACTAAAGAGATTTTTATCATAATGCTTCTTCATAGGCACATTTTTGTTAATATGCATCTTAATGAGCATTGACCCCAGAAAGCAAAATTATTATGAATGGGAGGTGGCTATTGCGAAACTCCTGAAAGAACCGGTTTTCTAGGTCTATTTCAATTGGCTTGGTCAGGCTGGAATTTTGCAGTCCTGTAGAGGTCATGATGATGGCTATTTGCTTGTCAGGAGCTAGGCTCTCCACCTGCCTTTGGCTTCACTGCTGCCTCCACCATACAGCTGATTAGATAGAGATGAGGGCTGATAAGGATCGAGTCTGCATTGTGGTTTTTGCAAATGCTCTAGGGCACTGCATACTATTGAGCAGGCAGGCCAAGGCATAAGATGGTGCCAAGACAGGTACCCTAGCAGTGGAGGCCTCATGAGAGGTGGGAGCTGGCAAGATAGGGGGCTGGGATAGCAGGCTACTAAGAGTTATTCTGCAGAAAGACGGCTCCTCACCTGTGAGAATCCCCTGAGGCAGCAGCTGAAGCAAGCCTGCCCCTGGACCTCCCCACAAGGTTCCTAGAGGTGAATGGGGGAATGAGTCCCTGTTGATTCCTCTGGACCTCCCAGTGATATTTGATGCTACCACCAAAACATTTTGAACCATTAATTTTATTGTAAAATAACCTCTTGAACCCTGCCTATCCCCAAAGGACTAAAGGTTGCAGAAATAAAATAAAAATATTAAAACTAGTCAAAGAAAAATTATCCACAAAATAAATGAAAATATATACAAAATTAAAAAATGCAATGCACAGCACCCCCCAAAAAGCATTTTTCCTTTCAGGGGAAAAAAATACAGCCAGTATTAATGCAAAGAAATAATTAACAAAAAGAAATGTTTTACAGGATCTCCTAAAAGGAACCAAGGATGAATACTGCTAGATGACCTCTGGGAGGCAATTCCAGGGGGCAAGTGCTACACAAGGAATGGCCCAATTCCTGTTTGAAGCTAGGTGTGCAAAACAGAAAAGTACTGAAAGTAGAGAGCACTGGGTAGATGCAAGATGTCACATATATCCTTATCAGGAATGACAGTCCTTTTAATATGTGGCTCCCAGGTTGTAAAGGACTTTAAAATTAACAACCAGCATCTTTCATTGAATCTGGAAACAAATAGTTGCATTTTGTACCAGTTGAAATCTCTGAGTTGTCTTCAAGGGCAGCCCAACATAGAGCTCATTGCAGTAGCCTAACTTCAGGGTTGCAGTAGCTTGGATCACTGTGGATAGATGAGCTGAGTGTTAAAGGGAGGGCTTTTTCTTAATCTGATTATGCCAAAAGAATGCATCCTTTGCAATAGTTTGAACCACTTTCTCAAAGATTAACAGGGGGTCCAAAAGTCAAGACTCTTCACCTGAGAAGCTGATAGCTTTACCTTATCTAAAACAGGAAAGCTGATTCCTTCTAGGACATCATCCATGCTGGCCAGCATCACTTCTGCTTTTCTGCATTCAGTTTCAACTTGTTAAGCCCTTTCCCCCGATCATTATTTTAAGGCACAGTGCCGAAACAGCTTCATCTGGAGGCTTGCAGCCCATTCTTGAGGGGGCGGCAAAGCTCCTTAGGAGCCGGCATGACCCTGTGCCGGCTTAGGTTCAACCTGATCATGGAATAAGGTGGCACCTATGCCGGCATGGGGGCAAACATGTTGGCATGCAGGTGCCACCGGTGTCCGCCACCAGTGCAGCCACACAGGCAGGGATTTCCCAGAAAGGAAAGCTTACGCAGGCATGAGGGCATTTGTGGGAATGGAGCTGCCTTTAGGCAGCTTCCACAGCCCTTTGTCCCCGGAACTGCCCCCTTGAGCAGCGGTGGGGCTGCGCCACTGAAAAAGGTGGCGCAGCCTTGCTGCTGGCTATGGGGCATCTCCCCCCTTTTAAATTTCTGTGGTTAAAAGGGGGGGTTGCCTCCACAGCGGCCGGGAAACCTCAGAGGAGGTGGTGCAGCTCCGCCATTCCTGTCTTCCACGGCTCCACACACACCCCTTCAGGATTGCACTCTTGGTAAATATAGATCTGGGTGTCATCAGGATACTGATTAAACTTAATTCAAAAGCTTTCAGTGATCTCAGTCAAAGATCATATATAAATATGAAATGCCATTCTGCTAATATTGCTATTACAGTAGCAGAGCTTTGGATTCAAACCACAGTTTGCAATTACTATAGCGATGCTATGCAAAATCTCTGAATGATCCACTCTGCCAAAAAATAATGCCTGTTTTATCGTTCAGAAAGTACATTGGTAGAATGTACTTAAAGTTATGACGCTGAGCAATTCTGCGCGAATGTTGTTTTGTATAATGATTATAATACATAAATCATTTCTTAGTTTTCTAATGATATAATGCAAACAGTACTCACCAATCCCTTTTTCTTATGAAGAAACAACATATTTTGCTGTCATCATTTTAATGTCTTGCCATCTGGTTGAATGGCAGTCAAGGTGAGTTGAACCAACTATGCAGAACTGTAAAGGATAGGTGCGTACATAGGATAGGTGTGTGCAAAGATGGAATCCTCTGTGCAGCTAGATATATTAAGGCCCTGTATTGATGCAACACTGTGTATGACCACCTGAAAAGTAATAATATTATGGATTCTCTGACAGCAATGACTGTGGCTCCTGCTTTTTCCCATCTAGCCTTGCCTTCCTCAGTTCCCCCCCCCCCACTGCTTTTGGAAATTCTTTCCCTTGTAGTCACTCCTCTGGCTCTTTTCTGCTACTTTTCCCCCTTTCCATCTGTTTCTGCTTCCTTTCTTGCTTTTGCCACTTAGCCACTACGTTTTCTACTACCCACCCTGTCTCGTTGCTTCCCTCAATCCTTGCAATCTCTGCTGCTTTCCCTCTCCTATATCTGGTTCCCACTTCTCCCCCTACACCCCCTAGTGGTGGCCATGCAACATCAGCTGTCATTTTGTGATATCTGCCCATGCATAGGCATCACTGCTGTCATTTTGGGAAGCCCCCTCCCTTCATCAAACTAACAAATTGGATTTTTCTGCAAACTTGAGGGGACACCAGTTTTGCAAAAATCTATATCCCAGCCCTTTGTGGCCCTGGACCTGTGGTGAGGATTTTTTTGGTCTGCATGGAGAAGGTATATCCTTATAAGGATGTGTATGTGTAGAAATACTTTCTTACTGTGTTATACTTTGCAAAGATTGCACTAGAAGATAAAAGGTGTCATCCCTTTAAATATTACTTGACCTTGTACTTTACTTTATGCAGGTTAGTCTCAGAAAAAGCAGGTTAGTCTCAGAAAAACCATTCTCTCTGCTTAAAAATATCCCAACGTGGCTTCCAATATTAAGCTGTTTGTTGTCATTAAGACAACAAACAGCTTATCAATAAAAATAATTTATCCAGCTTATTTCTCACCACCTTTCTTACTGAGACTCAAGGGGATTACAGAATAAAGAGGAAAAATGTAATCATTCCTCATAAGACATCCAGTGAACAAAGCAACAGAAGCATACAATGAAACCACAATATCACCCATATCATACATTGGAACAGGAAAATTGAAGAACAAAACTTGGAGCTATCCTCTTGAAGGACGACCTTTTGTGTGATAAATGCCATCAAATAGCTTCTGACTCATGGCGACCCTATGAATTAATGTCCTTTAAAATGGCCTATTGTTAATAGCCTTGCTCAGGTACTGCAAACTGAGGGCTGTGGCTTCCTTTATAGAGTCAATCCATTTCATGTTGAATCGTCCTCTTTTCCTGCTGCCTTCAACTTTTTTCAGCGTTATTGTCTTTTCCAGTGAGTCTTGTCTTCTCATATTGTTATCAAATTGCGATAGCCTCAGTTTAGTCATTTTAGCTTCTAGGGACAGTTGAGGCTTGATTTTATCTAGAACCCACTTATTTGTCTTTTTGGCAGTCCACATCTGTAAAACTCTCCTCCAACACCACATTTCAAAAGAATCTACTTCCTGTCATCTTTCTTAATTGTCTAACTTTCACACCCATACATAGTAAAAGGGAATACTATGGCATGGATTAACTTGATCTTGGTTGCCAGTGACATATCCTTACACTTAAGAATCTTTTCTAGCTCCTTCATGGCTGTCCTTCCCAGTCTCATAGTGCAATCCTGGATATCGCAGAGGCTGGGGTCAGCTTGGCCACGGCGCCTCCACTGAGGTTTTCTGGCCATCACGGGGGAGAGGGGTTTTTAGTTTAAAAAAAAAAAAAACTAAAATGGGGGGAAAGGCCCCATTGCAAACAGTGATGCTGCACCACCAAAATTGACGGTGCAGCAATGCAGTTGTGTTTGGGGGCAGTCCCAGCATGAACAGGGTACCCCCACCCCAGAAGACCCCAGGAACAGCATGGGGAGAATGTCGGTGAGATGCCGCACCGGGGTCTGAGGGACGTGCTGTTGCCTTGGTCCAGGGGGGCCAGAATAAGTGGCCCTAAGCTGGCGTCCATGCCAGTTTTGCACTGTGCAAGTGGCACAGATGCCGGCGTAGGGGTGACAATGGGTCCTAAGAGCATTGCCCCTCTTCAGGATTTCTTGGTTGCAATCTCCCTTTGGGTTGATGATGGAGCCAAGGAATAGAAAGTCTTGAACAATTTCACTTTCCTCATTGTCAACCTTAAAGTTGAAAAATTCCCCAGTAATTACTTTTGTCTTCTTGATGTCCTCTTTTGTCTTCTTGAAGGACCAGCCTAGACGATGCTTATAGAGAGTCACAGATGAGCTTGATTTGGAAAGTACAGTAAAGTCCAGACTGGAAAGGACAGTAAAGTCCACAGTGTTGGATGCCCAGTACTGTAATGGTGAAAAGACCGGTAGGATAGGGGAGGATTCTAGTGACTATGAACTGGTTTCTCATGCTACTTTGCATACATTGTTCATGCAGAACTGAATCCTCAGTTTGAATTCATGTGCAACTCAAATTTTTCAGAATATATTCTGGCTATATTATGAGAAATTTTCCAACTGGAGTTGGCAACTCCAGATGTGATGAGGAAATACTGTCTGTGTGCAGATTCTGGACACTGGAATTATTTATTCTAAGGCTGAGATGCTGTATTTGTAAGGTAAAAAAAGTTAATTGTTCATTGTACTTTGTATACTATAGAGTCAATCATTCTACTTTGTATACTATAGAGTCAATTTATTGGAACTAATTTGCTCAAGTTGCATCTGCAAATAAAATATATCAGAAATAATTAACTATGTTCAATATGTGATGAGGTAGACAGATCCACAGAGGACAATTGAAAACAGTAGCCGTATGGTATTGATTGCCTTTTGTTTAGTTGGGGATGGGAATCTTGTCCTGTTTCTAAATGTTAACTATGCAGAGGGAAAAACTCTCTCTTGGGGAGAATGCTTTCCAGGTTGCTTCATTGCCAGGTGTTTGACATTGAGTGGAGCTTTAAATGAATGAAGCTTATGGCAGTCTTTGGAAATGACCGACTCCAGGGAATCTCAGCTTCCTGCTGTGAAAGTTTCTATTTTCAAAGCACATCAGTTTTAGTGGGAATGTTACAGTGGTCCCATATGCTGTTTCTGACAGAGAGCTAAGTTTCTCCCCTGAATATGAGACAGCTACTGAAGAGGTTCCCTTGCTGCTAGGAAAATGAATTTCAATATGTTGCCAATGAACAATCTGTATGTTTCCAACAGCTAATGGAATTTAGCTCCATCAATTATTAATAGAAATCTGCTTCATTTCCCTCCCCTTGCACCATCTCCCAACTTCGGCACATGCTACTGATATCACTTTGTGGGTTCCAAAGCTGGAAGGGACTCACCAAAACAACATGCCAGTTTGCTTTGAAAGTCATGCTACATTTCCCCCCTCTTCCCTTTCTCATAAACTCTTTTTCTCAATCTCTCCTTGACCTAGCAGTAGGAAGCCTTTGTCTGAGGTGTTCATCTGGAACAACTTTTCCACACTTGTTTTCATGTTCTGTTAGATTACAGGGCAGCAGGCCTACCTTTGAAGCTCCTTTCTCTTTTGTTTCTTTGCAGTGCACTCCAGTAATTAACTTTGTCCTTCTTTTATTTGTTCCAGTCAATCGCAGTCCACTCTGCTGAGCATCTTCTCCCAGGAGTACCAGGTTAGAAGTTTTCTCCTTTGTGAGGGTTGACAGGTGCCTAATTGAATGATGAATGTCCCTTTATTTCTTTGTAATTGAACTGCCAGCTTTCTGATTGGTTTGGAGGATGTTCCCCTTTCCACATCAAGCACCGCCTGAGTCTCAGTGGATGGCTGCCAAGCCTACCCATCCATCTGTCTAATAACATCTAGCCTTTGCTTATTTGGTGGACCTGTAATAAATTATGCTAAACCATTATTATTCTGACAATAATAATTTCCCTGTGTTGCGTGGTTCCATGTGCTAAATGTTTGCTGACTTGCACTGTCAGTGCCGCTTTCCATGGCTGACAGAGATGATGATAAATGACCATTGCCGGAGTGGCAGAAGGCAAGAGAGGCAGAAAATGGAGTCATTTATCATGAGATGACAGGTGTCAGTCAAGTGGCAAGTCTCAATGGAATTACTTTTTGTAGTTTTCAAATAAGTTGTTTTTAAGCAATGTTCTTCCTGGTTAAAAATGCCAATTGAATTGTAAAACCAGAGTGCAGGGGACTTGGATGGAATTGATTTGAGGGGAAATTAATATAAAGGTTGAAAGAAAGTACACGTTTTTCTCTGCCCTCTGCAACCCTTAGCAAACTTATTTAGATTCAATTACTATGACCTTAGTGCCTTTTACATATATGGCGTGTTGCAGTACAGTCAGAAGATGTTTCATTCCATGTTTTAATGAAAAATAATTTCTGGGTAGGATTTGAGGATTTTCTCAGGTACTCATAATTTGTGTTAGATTTCTGTTTGATATATTATAAACTGTTTTATTGTTTTTCAGAAACAAATCAAAAGAAAACATGCCAAACATCATACTCCAGAGGTAACTGATGCTTATTATCAAAGGTATGATCTATCTACTTCACTATAGAGTGGAACGCTGATTTTAATCTAAACTATCTCATTTTCTGCATATCTCACATTCTATATTTATTTTTAAAGATGATACCGATGACCCAAATCTCCACAGAGTAACCATTTTAGTTCTACTAGTTTTCCAGGATAAATCTCATTCAGCTAGGATAATATGGGCCACAATCCAGTGTGCCGCTATGCACGTTGCAGTCCTTCTGAAACCAACAAATTTAAATTTTCTTATTTTCTTTGTTGATTTAAGGCCCCAATCTGTGGCACTATTCCTCATTTCTTGTTTTAAAGGAGATGTTAGGAATTGCATGCTATACGAGGGTATTACTGGTGAAATGTATTAACCCCATTGAGAGAACCTTAATTGCAGGAAACATATTTATCATTTTAGACAGTGTGCTGTATTAAAATAATATCTATGGATAAGGGCTTTACAACTTAATTTGTACATTTTGGTCTGTGCCTATTTTAGAAACAATGATGTCAAAAAACCCTTTTCAAGAAGGCATAAACTTTTAATATGTCATTTCATAAAACTACTACCGGTATATAAGTATGTGCACCTGGGATTAATAAATTGTAACTGAACTTTGTTATAGGTTATCTGTAGCTATATTGACATAGACATCTCAGCAACATAATTAGGGTTTATTGATATCTGGTAGAGATGTGCAATTAAAACTTTACTGTACAGATTTACATCTGAACAGCCTGCATGGCAAATGAGATTATACCTGTGATTATAGGTGGCTGATATTTGTGACCTAAAAATATCCTAAAATTACAAACCACCGAATTTTAACAATATGAGGCAAGCTGATTGTATGAAACATACACATATCTATTATGCAACACATATACACCAAATTATAAAATCACCTACCAAGTTATAAGACCAACCAACCAATATGTTCACCATGCAACATATTCAAGTAGCTACTGTGGTCTTATCTTTATTGGGATAGTCTTTTCTTTATTGCTTCTCAAGTTTTGTTGTTACAAGATAGCAAAAATACTTCACAAAAGAATTGAACAAAGTTAGCAGGGCATTGTTCTCTTGGAGTTGCATGAATAGTGAAAAAATATGTTCCTGCCCCATAAACTATGTAATACAGTATAAAATAATTATTAATTTGTATTATTTCATTCTGTGTATTTATTTAATTACTTCATATAGATCACTGGTTCCCAAACTTTTTCAGGCAACCGTCCCCTTGCGTCTATAAACTCATTCCCAGTGCCCCCTACTCTATGAAAAGCATCATTCAGAATAGTGGTTTGCACGACCCACTAAGGAAGATAATAACAATAAAATTTAAAACAGGAACAATTAAATGCACGTTCCAATTAAAATGAAAACTTTTTACTTTAATTTATTCAACAATTTGATGAAGTTGAATCCAGTGATACCAGCTTTTCAAAGTCTGATAGTCATTTAGCAAGCATCTTAGATACCATGTTTAGTAACCACTTCACTATTCAGTAAATTCTTAATGCAATGGATGGGCTTGATGAAGTGATACCAGTTTCCAATGTCCGGTTTAAAGTCATTCAGCAGGAGTCTTAAATCATCACATTTAGTAACCTGGAGTTGATTTCTTTGCTTAGAGAGAAGTTGGATGAGCACACTAAAACCATGTTCCACCAAATATGATGTTGGGAATGCAACAAGGAGCTTCTTAACCACTGTCCATAGTGCTAGATAGCGATCAAAAATTTCCTTCTGTAACCAAAACTATTGATACGATTTCTTAAATTTTTGGCTTCAGCTCAATGTCATTTTGTAGCTCGATTAGTTCTTCGTCTACTACTCCAGATTCCTCAGTATCTGAAAATGGATTTATCACCCAATCTGTTAATTTCATCGAAAGAAGATCCTCAAATCTCTCAGACATATGTTTCATGCAGCATATCCAAATGGTCACAAAGCATATTTAAATGGTCACAAATCTTGTATTCTACCTTTCTCTTCTAGCTCAGTCAGTCTTGGAAATTGGTATCGCTCGTGACACCCTATATTGCATTTGAATAGCATTAATTTTGAAATAAACTTAGACGAGATAGATTTATCCTTACTAAGACTGTCCTCATTTCCTTGCAACTGCAAATTCATTTCATTGAACTTTGCAAATAGTTCTAGTAAATAAGCAATGTCATACCTGATCTCTTTGAGTTCATCACTGACCAAAGCATTAGTGTCTTCAAAAAAGAAACAAACCTGCTCAACAGTGTCAAAAAGGTTATAAAAACATCTCACACAATTGCCTTTTGATAGCCAATGCACTTCAGTATGAAACAGCAAATGTTCAACATCTTCATCATTCTCAACACAGATCTCCCTGAGTAGTCGATCATTGAGAGCATGGGCTTTAATTTTATTTGTTGCAGTAAAGACTTGTGCAGGCAATCACTGACACAGTGAATGGTAAAGACATTTGGCATTGCTTTTTTAAAGTAAGCAACACACCCACAGTAGTAACAAGTCACTGGTGGTGCTCCATCAGTTGCACAAACAAGTATGTTAGTAAGCAGAATTTCCATGTCTTTGAAGAAATGCTCAACAACAGGAAATATTGTCTCCCCTTTAGTATCTGATCTTAGTTGCCTTGCAAATAACAACTCGAGCAAACTTTCATCTTTTATAAAGCCACAAGTAAGTAGAAGCAAAGATTTGTTGCTTGGCAAAGTTGACTTATCCAGCTGTAATGCAAATTCTGTTGTCCTTAGTATGCCTCACAATGTATCTTCCACATTTTTGTCCATTTCATGGCTCTCTGTGGTGTAGATGCTGCTCTTCAAGCTGTTTGTTGGGCTGCAGCTCTCTTGAAGCTCCTTCTCAGTCTGTTCTCTGTCCTCAGACTCAGATGGCCTTTGTCTCCTATTTTCTCCTCTGAACCCTCTCTTTTCACTCAGAACTGTCCTAGGGCTCCCTCTCAGGGACAAAATACCTCCCCCCTCCAACTCTAGTAGAGGCCAAACTTGCAGGGTTACACTTATATAACCCAGAAATATTAATATTGGGGGCTGCAACAAAAATAATAGCTAAAATAGCTAAAAAACGTACTTCAAATTAAACAGGTCCTGTAACCGGGAACACTGGAAAATAAATACTACATTTAATACTATTATGTTAAAGACTTACCAGCAAAAACCTGAAAAAGGACAATGAGATAAAAACACATGCGGTGACGACCCAACTCACTTTGATAATTATTGCAGACTCTAACCCTATTGTGTTAGTAGTAAGGATATTACATTCAGACTACAAATCCGTGGATTTGTTGTCCCCTCTATCTACATTCCCAGTTCTTCTCACTTTTGACTATGGTTTTGTACCTACAGAACTCAATGCAAGGTAGTAATGCCTATTTTATGATAGGAGTCACTGTACTGGATTTAAGACTGTACTGGATTTGATGCACCTACATTCGCATAGACACACATTCATACTCTACAGAATCAGTCTACTACTTTTGATTATGAGATCTTTGTCTTCTGTGATCCAGTTGAACTGGGAATTCAAAGGAATGGGAGGGATGTCAGGTCTGGTCTTGTGAAATTTGCAACATAATCTGTAGGAATTATCTTCTTCATTTACATGTAGAATCAACTCACCCCTCCCCTGTTGTTCTTCCCTTATTCATTCTGTACCTCTGAGACCCAAGCAATGTCACTGACAGGACGACATCCACATAGCAGAGTTGCTGGTTCACATTACATGCACTGTGAAGGAATACTAGGATAATACCACTAATTTTTCTTTGTGGCCTTAATTCTGGTTAAGATCCCAATCATACATTGAATTGTGATTTACAGTGCAATCCTAAACTGAGTTACACCCTTCTGTGCCCACTGAATTCAAAATGAGAAATACCTCCTGATGACACATAGAGGGAGACACACCAGTAAGTTATGCTTGCAAGTAGAAAGCCATGAGAAGTGGAGGATGTACCTTAACCATGACTTGCTTGGTGCAGATGTAAAATTTGTCCATTGTAAACACAAGCCATGGTATGCAAACCCACTTCACAACAGTTAACCAAGGTAAAGGAAAACAAACCACAGTTAACTAATATATCTGAACAGGGCTTGCATTATTATTTAGTTAGAAAATTTATATGCTACCTCTCCAGAGACCTGCTTGAGGCATCTCACAGGTAAAAAAAATACCATAAAATCAGTATTACATACAAGCCAGGGGCATAAAAATGCATAAAACAAAGGCTGAGCAGCATAAATATCTATAGAATAGTCCTCATGATAAAAGCAAACCATACAACTAATGAAAAATATTAAATAAGTTAGCTAAAAGCCTGCATAAAAAAAAATAAGACTATAAGAAGAGCCCTGCTGGATCAGACCAGTGGTCCATTTAGTCTAGCATCCTGTTTCACACAGTGGCCAGCTGATTCCTCTGGATGGTCAACATCAGAGCATAAAGGTCAAGGCCTTCCCCTACTATTGCCTTCTGGCACTGGTATTCAGAGGTTTATTGCCTCTGAAAATGGAGGTTCCTTTTAGTCATTCTGTCTAGTAGCTGCTGATAGAACTGTCCTCCATGAATGAAAATGTTTTGGCCTGGCATCTAAAAGACCCTAGTGGAAGGAATTACAACAGCAGTGTCCCACTACTGGAAAATCTTGTCTCTAGTTGCCACCTGCCTCATCTTTGTGGGCAGGGGCACAAAGACCACAGCTTTTGAGGTGGATCTTAACTGGCAGGCTGGAGAGTAAGGAAGGAGGTGGTTCTTTCCTAGTCCAAAGCTTGTTAAAGTTAAGAACCATCACTCTAAGCCTCCAACAATAGCCTGACCATCATATTTTGGAACAGCTGATATTTCTGGGAAGTTATCAGAAGTTTAATGAACTGTCAGATCATCTGATTGTGATCATTTTGAGCCGTTTGGTACTTGTTAAAAATACATACAGTTATCTGGTATTCAGGATACATTAAACAGTGTGTGTTCCCCAAGAGATCTTAATGTACTTAATGCCTTTTGTTGAGGTTTCAGTAAGGAAGATACAAAATTTATGTCATTGTGGCCCAGGCTAGCCTGATCTCGTCAGATCTCAGAAGCTAAGCAGAGTCAGCCCTGGTTAGTATTTGGATGGGGGACCACCAAGGAATATCAGGGTTGCTGTGCAGAGGAAGGCACTGGCAAACCACCTCTGTTAGTCTCTTGCCATGAAAACCCCAAAAGGGGTTGCCAGAAGTCGGCTGCGACTTGACGGCACTTTACACCCACACACAATTTATCACACTGAAATTAGGGCAATAGGTTTTCATTGGTTTTCATAGATTTTCAGCAATAATCTATTTGTGTACTTTATTTTGTTAATTTAGGTGGAATATGCACATGCCACTAAATAACCACAATTCTTATTCAAGAGGGCTTAGTCTTGGAATTTCTATTTGCTCTGTTTTCATCAGTGGGGGGCTCTAGCTGTATTTCCAAGATCAACTGTGATTTTTATAGCTCTAACGAAGAAAAGGCGGAGTCTTCCCCTTTTGATTCATTAAATTAAAAAGCAAGCATCTTAGGTCACATACTGACCTGTGCTGCAAGTAGACAGGGTTGGCAAGAATGTGGTACATTTACTGAGAAGAACAGGTTCATCGTAAAACGCATACAACAGTAAAGGTATTTTGGTCCCCATTGAATTTGATAGTGACTTCTTCAACAATGGACTAATTAATTTTATAACTACCCATTCAACTATATGAGAATTTTAGTGACTGCAGCCGGTCATGTTTGTAAATGTTCTTTATTTTAGAATGTTTTTGAAAGAATAATAATAAGCGTATAATTCTGTGTTCTCTTGGCCCTGATTCAGCAATGGCTATGCATTGTTTCACGTGACTAATAGCTGTAGTTGGATATGAGCATCCCAACTAAACCCAATAAGTGGATGTTTCTAAGGGCAGAAGGATTTCCATCCATGGGGTGAAATTTTCTCATCTCTTCCTTCCCACTGCAGTCCAAAATGTCCACTTCCTATGCTGCTCCTGGGGGACATTTTAGGGGGAAATTTACAGAGCAGTCCTGAAGGGGGGGTAGTTAGGTGATGGCCAGGGATGGTGCAGCTGCACCTCCTCCTGAGAGGCTTTCTGGCCCAAAAATAAAAGTAAAAAATGTTCTTTTTACAAAACCCTGTGAAACTCCTCCATTGGGTTTCACAGTGCTTCGCCAGATATTTTTCAAGTATAACTCGATGACAGGGAAGAAAGGGCTTTGGGGGCTGACTAATGTCAGCTCCACCCCCAGAATGCCCCCCTGGACGCCAGCACGGGCACTTGCTCTGGAAAACCGACACCTGGGATGCAGGGTATGAGCCTTGTGCTGCCACATCACTCCCTGAAGCTGGCATAAGTGGCCCTGTGCAGCTTAGCGTTCAAAAATACAATAGAAACATAAAACAAGCAGGGGGGAGGTAAGAGGAAAACCTACTTCTAAATGCAAAGCTGTTTTCTTTCTGTGCAGGCAGATCTTCCTGCCAGTTCTAGGCTCCAACCTGAAGGCCAGTAGCCCTTTGTTTCCTGCCCAAGGGCTTGTCCACTTGGCTGCACCTAGGCCTTAAGTATCTGCTAGCCAGTTTACAGGGTTTTCTCCACTCCATCCCCTACTAGAGGATCAAGGAACCTTACTCCAGAGCTCCCACTGTACCGTACCATGTTCCTTACAAATATTCATAGGCAATGTCATAACCATTTGCATGGCTTGGCCTCACTAGAAGTTAGTCATAACTTTAGGAATGTTGTTGACTCACAGAGATGAGCTTCCCCAGAACAATCTCTGCTGCAGTAATGTTGTTGACTCACAGTGTCAACAACATTACTGCAGCAGAGATCATTCTGGGGGAAGCTCATCTCTGTATCGTTTGGTTTCTGTTATCCTAGATCAGTGGTGGCGAACCTATGGCACGTATGCCAGAGGGGGCACACAGAGCCCTCTCTGTGGGCCCGTGCACTGTCGCCCCAGCACAGAAAAGCAGCCCCAGCAGCTGCAGGAGAGGCGGCGGGAGGGATCCCCCGAGCCGCCTCATGGTGGCGACCCCTGCCCGCAGCCCTGGCTCTTGCACCAGTCAGCCTCTCTCCTCTCCTTCTTTTGGCAGTCATGAGGGGAGGGGTGGGGAGGAGAAAGTTGAGCTCCCCGGGTCCTCTCGCTGTCACTAGGGCACCTGCGAGCTTCCCTCTCTCTCCCCCTCGGCGGTGCAGGGCGACCCCTCGGCGGTGCAGGATCGGCCGGGATGGCTGGTGGCATGTCTGGGCTCTCTTCGAGTGGGAGCCGCCGTGCCGCTCCTGCTTTGCACCGCCAACATCTGTCCCACACGGCGCGAGGGGCAGTGAGACTGGAGCTGGCTCCAGCTGCCTGCGCCGTCCCCGGCCCTGCCCTCAGAGGAGGAGTTCCGCTGGGCAACCTCCGCCCTCACTTCTCACCCAGAACTCCTGCTGCTTGCATGGCCTGGCCAACTTCCCCGAGGCTGCAGTAAGTGGGTGATCCTGAGGTAACATGGCGATGTCGCCTTGCTTTCCCGCCATTGCAGGGATTCCTCCCCTGGTACGATTGCCAAAGATAGGACTTTTGGTAGGACTTTGATTCATAGGCACTTAACACACACACACGATTGCCAACCTCCAGTTGGGGCCTGGGAATCTCCCAGGATTACAACCGACCGCCGCTCTATACAGATCAGTTCCCTCCCCAAACTCCGCTGTCCCCCAGATCTCCAGGAATTTCCCGGCCTGGAGTTAGCAACCGTATTCAGGTTAAATTGCCGTGTTGGCACTTTGCAATAAATGAGTGGGTTTTGGGTTGCAGTTTGGGCACTCGGTCTCTAAAAGGTTCGTCATCACTGTCCTAGATCTTTCATCCAAGGTATTGATGTGTAGTTCTTTTAGTCCACAGATACAAAGCAGCAGGAGTAGCTTTCCAAGTGCTTCCTTCGCTGCAGCACATGCTTAAGCATTATTACTGCATTTGTGTGTTCACAGAGGCTTTATCCAGCATGTAGTATTGTTCACCACATCTGTTTCAGTTTCTGTTAAAACAGTGTTAAAATTAAATGGAAAGTAAAGATGGCAGGCCAGTATCGGAGAAGCATCTTGCCATTTCTCCCACCTCTGACGCACTAGGGGAGGTTCCTTTTCTTCCTACTGGCTACTGTGTACACCATAGTCATGCAGAATTTCTACTGTGTTAACGGTGGGCTGTATTACTTCTTCACCACCTTGAGTCTCAAGTTTGTAAATAAAAATAGGCTATTTAAACCCTTGAGGCTAGATCAGAGGGGTTGCTGGTGAAGTTTTTCAATAGCTATTAACTATATTGAGACTTTCTCTCCCCCTTTGCTCCATCATGGCAGCTTGGCTTATCTGAGCAAGGCCTTCTGCAGCTGCCAGCGTAGTGTAGTGGTTAAGAGTGGTGGTTTGGAGTGGCGGACTCTAATCTGGAGAACCGGGTTTGATTCCCCACTCCTCCATATGAGCGACGGACTCTAATGTGAACTGGGTTGGTTTCCCCATTCCTACACATGAAGCCAGCTGGGTGACCTTGGGCTAGTCACAGTTCTCTCTGAACTCTCTCAGCCCCACTACCTCACAAGGTGCCTGTTGTGGAGAGAAGAAGGGAAGGAGATTATAAACCGGTTTGAGTCTTCCTTAAGTGGTAGAGAAAGTCGGCATATAAAAACCAATTCATCTTCATGAACACATGAAGCTGCCTTATACTGAATCAGACCCTTGGTCCCATCTGCTGCTTCTTCAAAGTTAACAACTGCCTATACATGTGCCTTCTCCATTGTGGCACCCACCTTGTGGAATGGCCTGCCTGAGGAAATCAGAAAGGCTGCCACTCTCCTGGCTTTCTGCAAACTATCAAAACTGAATTATTAAAGTGGGGTTTTCTACACAGGCAATAAGGCGGCACTGTTACAAAAGGCTTCACAAAGTTACTTAAATAAATTATCGGGGACTGTGGTCTATACTACTGTGTATAGTTTGCTGTGGGCTGGCTCCCGTTGTGTAATTTCACATCATTTAATGTGTCATGTTAACACTTATGCTTTGCTTCAGTTCTGTTTTTTAGACTTCTGGTTGGATCTACAACCCAAATCCTATTTCATTGTTTATTGAATGTTTATTGAATGTCCCATCTTGTTGATTGTATTGACTCACTCTGTGTAATCCACCTTGAGTCTCAGTGAGAAAGTCAGACTATAAATAACATAAATAAAATAAATAAAAATTAATTACAAAAATCCACTTTTTTCTAGCTGTTCTAATAAATTAATGAGTTAAATACTCACCCATTATTTGGCAGTATTTGATTGGATAATTATTAAAAAACCTTTTTTTTTCACTAGCCAGGTGTCCAACAGTGGGTCTGTTACAGATCAGAAACAGGCCAATCAGTACTGTTCTGGCTAAATTGAGAGCCCACTGGGAGCTTGAATGACGTTTGGCTGTACCTGTAATTACCCAGTATCAGCTGGCATGTATCAGGTAGTACATATAGATTCCAGGGAACATTATCCAAAGAGCAATGAGAGGTCAAGTTCTACAGGATCTGGGAGAGTTCCCAGTAAAATATCCCTGGCAAAGCCAACAAGGATTTGACCTCAGCTAAATACCTAAATAATAGAGCAGACCTGCAGAGTGATTAAGCACCACATCTTAGCTGAGAGTTAAGATAGAGCCCTGGCTTGGATTTTTTTCCCTTCATCACTGATGGATGGCCTCCAAATGACTTACAGTGAAGTAAACTGCCCTATGGTTGGAGCAGTGTTAACGCTTCATTGGAGAAATCTAAACCTTGGCCTTGGGTACAGAGTGGTGGCTTGCAGAGTATTATCATTTGAATGGATTTTCACCCTAGTTTTAGGTATACAAGATTTCCAAGGAAGAAGCCCCTTCTACCTTAGAAGGTCCAAAGTGTTCAGGGACTGAGACTTGACATGTTAAGTCATATAAGTTGGAACTCTGCACAAATAATCATCAACAGAGTTCAGACAAACCAGAATGCTATAATGATGCACATGAAGGCCGCTGGGTGGCCTTGGGTTCTCTCAGAACTCAGAAGGTGTCTGTTGTGGGGAAGGGAAGGAAAGGTGATTGTAAACCGCTTTGAGACTCCTTAAAGGTAGAGAAAAGCAGGGTATAAAAACCAACTCTTCTTTTCTGTCTAGTAGTCCAGGGGCTAATTATCTTTCTCCCACTAGTACTGCAATTAAGCCACCAAATATTGTTACCTAAAACCTTAGTTATTGATAATTGCCGTCTTGTTCTCTTATGTGCTGTACAGCTTAACTTTTGAAATATACTTTCCCTCTTGGATGTTAATGATGTAGTGTAGATATTAGAATTTGGTAATATAGAGGTTAGATATCTGGAACTGTTTCTAAAAATAGGTATTTTTTAAAATCAGTGTACATGCTCAGACAGTTTGTTCTTGTACTTCTCCCAGTGTATGTGTATGTGTGTGAGAGAGTTCTCTGCTAGCCTTTTATTTGAATCTGCAGTAATATTTGATTTTGTCATCTTTAGGTACTTGAATGGAGTGAGCAAAAATGCAGCTTCTCCTGTATTATTGGAACTGGCTAATGAGGTAATAATTATTTAAAATATTTCTCTGGTATATACATAAGGAAAATCTTTACCATGTCTTTACTAAAAAATGTAATTAAACAAAAATGTGATCTCAAAGCACACTGTATGTTTAAAATTGTTCTGTTGTCTGTAAGTACTTCCAGTAATTTGAGAAAGCCTATTTATTAATCAGTTAATGCAATTAATCTTTTTTCTTCCAGGCAATTAAATCTGTAGAGACCTTCTCAAATTTTTATTTGATTAGAAGGTTCTTTCTTTCTTTCTTTCTTTCTTTCTTTCTTTCTTTCTTTCTTTCTTTCTTTCTTTCTTTCTTTCTTTCTTTCTTTCTTTCTTTCTTTCTTTCTTTCTTTCTTTCTTTCTTTCTTTGGAAGACAAGTACTTTTTAAAATGCAGATTTACTATCATCCATATGGACATCTGAATAATTAAGAAATTAAATTTCCTGATTAGTTTGTTTTGTTAAATATATGTAATGTAAGATTTACAGTAAACATCAAAACAATTGCCTCCTAATCTTCCTTTTAACATGCAGATGATAGCAAAGCAAAATAGTTTAATGCCAATTTAATTAGGTGTTCTTTGTGCACATAAAGTTTACTAACTAATGTGCTACTTTTTGTTATTTCTGAGAGTTGAATAGTTAGCTGGATTTAAATACAGAAGCAAAAGTTCCTGCCTTTAGATGGGCAACAAATTAGTGGGGTGGCAGATGGGAGTTTAGCATCTCACTTAGCAGGTGGTAATGCCATGTCCATCCCTTGTCCAATCAGCTTGAGTTTGGCTGGACCTAGAGTGGTGCATGCACAGGGAGACCACAGCAGAAACTGCTCTAGATCATCCCTAACATATAGAAGGAGAACACTTCCATAAGGAATTCAGTTGCAGCAGGCACACAAATGTTTATAGTCATGACAGTGGTAACCTAGATCTAGAACATTAATTTCAAATACAGTTATAATGCCACCTTATTTGATTTGTTTTGGAAATGCTTATATAACCCTTAGAAGGATACAGTAGAATGCATGTCTGTCTGTCTTTCTTTACTTTTAAATGCTAAATGTAGTAAAGACAGATAAGTGAGTGTTTGAATTAAGAACCATGTGCTTGGAGTATTGGAGGTGCCACAGCAGCAAGTCTTACATGTTATATTACGAGGAAGTATGGCTTTTCTCTGTGCTTCTGCCTGATGTACATTGCTATAGTCAGCAAATGAGCGATTAGCTACCGTATTTTTCGCTCCATAAGACGCACCTGACCATAAGACGCACCTAGTTTAGAGGAGGAACACAAGAAAAAATATATTCTGAATCAAATGGTGTACTGCCCCTGGAAGCCCAGCGGGGGGGTCTTTAAACTCCTCCGCGCTGCCATCCCAGGCAGCGCAGAGCACTTTCAAGACCCCCCGCCCGGCTTCAGGGAACTCCCTGGAAGCCCGGCGAGGGGGGGGGGCTTTAAACTCCTCCGCGCTGCCATCCCAGGCAGCGCAGAGCACTTTCAAGACCCCCCCCCCCCGCTCGGCTTCTATAGACTCCCTGGAAGCCCGGCAAGGGGGGGGGGTCTTTAAACTCCTCCGCGCAGCCATCCCAGGCAGCGCAGAGCACTTTCAAGGCCTCCCCGCTTCCAGGGAGTCCCTGGAACCCCGGCGGGGGGGCCTTTAAACTCCTCCGCGCTGCCATCCCAGGCAGCACAGAGCACTTTCAAGACCCCCGCCCCGCCCTGCTTCCAGGGAGTCCCTGGAACCCTAGCGGGGGGGTCTTTAAACTGCTCTGCGCTGCCTGCAATGGCAGCATGGAAAATATTCAAGACCCCCATCCGGCTTCCAGGGACTCCCCAACAGCTGAGTCTCGGGACCGGGAAGCGCGGGGGGAGGTTAAACTGCTCCACACTGCCTGCCCAGGCAGCATGGAGCAGTTTAAAGACCGCCCTGCCCAGTTTCCTGGGACTCCAAGGAAACCGGGCGGGGCGGTCTTTAAAGGTGGGAAAAGGCAGGAGGGGGTTTTGAAAGTGCTCTGCGCTGCCTGGGATGGCAGCACGGAGGAGTTTAAAGACCCCCCCGCCGGGCTTCCAGGGAGTCCCTAGAAGCCGGGCGGGGTGGTCTTGAAAGTGCTCTGCGCTGCCTGGGATGGGAGCGCGGATGTCGTGGTGCAGGCGAGGAGCGAGGGCTGTAAGCGTAGTCTGGGGAACAGTCCAAGGTCATTCACAGTGAAGGCAGAGTCCGAGATATCAATACAGGCAAGGGAAGTCCAAGGCATTAGTCAGAGCCAGTCCACGAAGTCAGGATACCAGGAATCCAAAGGATAGTAGGGAAACAAGGCTGGTACACCAGGAGGTTGGTTACAAGTTGCTTGCACAACAGCCAAGCCTAACTGATGGCTTAAATCCCTTCCCCCTCTGCTGTAGCAGAGCCAGCTGATGCTGATGAGGCTGAGTTCACAGGTGGTGCTTCAGCCCTGCTCTTCCTCATCACTGCTACTGGGGAGGTTCCTCTGTAAAGCCTTCAGTCTAGCACTCTGCCGTCTCTGCTACATTGCCAAACGAACCTGTTTTCTTTTCTGCTCCAGTGGCCTTGGCGAGGCCTCTGGAGACACTGCATATTGTAAGGTGTCAGGTCCAACTGGAGTCCTTGAGCTGGCAGGCTGCAGGCATGGTGGGTCATCTCCTGACTTTGGCTGATCCTCTATTCTGGCAGGCTGTAGGCCCTGTGGTTGTTCCTGTGGGACTTCTGCCTGAGGATGTCCCTCTGTTCTGGCTTCTACTTCCTCTTCATCAGAGGAGGTCTCTACAGGCTGACTCATGACAGCGGAGGAGTTTAACCTCCCCCCGGCGCTTCCCGGGCCCGAGGCTGCGCTGGGCGGCTGGGAGGGGCCTCCCGCCCCCAGCTGGCTGGTGGCGTCCCAGCCGGCTCCCGGGGCGGCCCGGCTCCGCGCCCCGCTGCCGCTGCGCTGGGCGGGTGGGCCTCCTGCCCCCCAGCTGGCTGGCTGCTTTAAAGCCGACTCCCGGGGCCCGCCGGCTCTGCGCCGGGCTCCCGCTGCGCTGGGCGGCTGCTGGGAGGGGCCTCGCGCCCCCCAGCTGGCTGGCGGCTTCCTAGCCGGCTCCCGGGGTCCGCCGGCTCTGCGCTGGGCTGCTGCGGCCAGGGGTCGGCCGTGGCTCCCAAGGCCTCTCGCAGCTTTGCCCTTCTCCCTGGGGGCCGGATTCACACACATTCACTCCATAAGACGCACAGACATTTCCCCTCACTTTTGAGAAGGAAAAAAGTGTGTCTTATGGAGCGAAAAATACGGTAATCAGTTGCTATATAGTTGTAATGGCCTATGATGTGTCAATATATTGTTATAATAGAGTTAACATATGAAAAGGATTGCTTTGTATTAGTGGTAAAGGATGCGTTTCTGACAGAAGGTTTTGAGGACACACGATTCACTTTTTTATAAACAAAGACATTGTTATAGAATGAATTCTTGGTAAATAACATGCGTAGCACCAGGGTTGACACAGGGAAGCCCTTTAAAGGTGCCAAAAACATTGCAGTGTTTTTGCATACGCTTTTGGTTTCGATTTTTGTCTTTTTCCCTCCATGCAGTTCCTTGTTTGTTTTTAGACAGTGCTCATACTTTATGATGTTGAAACATGCCTGTATCCATACTGTACTTGTGCATTGTAACAGTTCATATGTTTCATTTTAAGTCTGAGGATAAAAAAAATTAGAGGTTCAGAAAAAAAGTTATTTTAAATAACTTATTTATTGGTAGCTGCACAAGTAGAAGGTAGTGCTTTTTGTGACTGCTTCTGATGCATTAAGGAAATGTGGCAATAACAAGCACAATATTACTGCTTCCATACAATCAAGCTGCCATTTTTATATGATAGTTAATATTTAAATGGCAGAGTCCTGCATCTGCTGGCAGTTGGTACAATGGTAATACTTTATGAGTCAATATATATTTAATCAGTGGAAACTGTAAAAATTGATGAGAAATATATAACACAGATGCATTACAGTGCGTAGCATCACTCTTAAATAGGAATCGGGCCTTATTGTTTTTATTGTTTTTAGTCTATGATGTTATTTTAAAATTTTATAAGTAATGGTATACATTTTCATATATGCAGAGTGTAATTAAAAAAACAACAACCTGAAACTGTGATGTTGGTTAGAATAATCAAAGTACTGGTAGTTACTCTGTTCTTACCATACAAATTTTTTTAAGTGGGATTTGAAGCACTATGAATTTTACTTACATGCTAAATTCTGACATGAAGCATGATGGCCCTGTTTCAGAGAAAGATGGGTGTGTGATTAATATGAAAATTAGGGAGATGCAAGTACCTGAACTAATAAGGTAGTCCTTATTCAGGCTGGACTACCTTCAGTAATTTCACCATTTTTCATATGTCAGCTCTGATGTGGGTTACTGGAAATAAGCTGCTCTGTAGAAAAGCATTTTCTACTTGGAGAATTTAAGTGCATATATATTTGGGGAAATATATGTACAAATGGGGATGGTTTTTTCATCTAGTTGCTAAATAAAATGAAATTGTGTACAAATTCATATAAATACTTTTAAAGCAAAAAGTCATTGTAATGTAAGTAAAATGTACCTGTCTCGGATAGTCTTTTAAATACATGCAATATATTTATGATGATGATCATTAAAAGTAAATTTTGCTTCTCTGAGCCCTATATAATATACATATTTTCTGTGGGTGAAATGCTGCACCCACACAACTTTCAATGGAATTCAACTGTTTGTTTAGAGGATTGGTACACCTACAGGTTTATATCATCTAGACTGAAATTCAAAGTATTACGTTTAATCTTATATTTACTGAATTTCAGAATATATACTATCTCATTCTACATTCCCTTAAAAAAAAAAAAAAAGAACTGTGTCACGTGTGGAAATAATCCCTTCATGTAAGTCTTACTCATTCCATATTTTTACATTCAAGGAATTTGGCCTGATTATTGTCACTAGATGCCAAAAGAAATTTCTATCAGTATTCTTGTTGGTTGGTTTTGTTTGAATATTGATTTCACAGTATGTACATTTAGTTCTGTGTTTCATTTTCAGAACAGTTCAAAGAAAAAGCTACATGGAGCTTAATTTGTTTGTCTTGCAGCATTGCCATTCAGGTTCCTAGAAAATTGTGCACAAATATTACATATGATGGTTAGCCTTTGCATTTACTGTATCGATGTATTCATTACGATGATTATAATGTAGATATGTTGACACTACTCTTCATCTTTTCTGTAAGGTGGATTTTGCTCCATCATTGATGGCTCGAATTGTGTTGGAAAGATTTCTACAAGAGCAAGATGGATTAACTCGTAAGTAATTTTTTACATATGTAACTTATAAACCTCCATTCATATAAGAATCATCACCATAGTACTACATGTAAGCTAAGAGGAGCCACCTTCTATAGTTAATAATACTAACTCGATGGTTTGTTTTTGCATGTAATATTTAAATCAGCTCTTTTTATATGAAAGAAAATCCTGCATTCTCTATCAGTACATTTGTTTTTTCTTGCGAAGTGTCTTCCATATTAGCAGAATTCATGGGAGACTTGACAAGTAAGAAGGATGGGCACAAATACAGTTGTGGGAGTCTTGCCTGAAAATGTCTTTGGTTAAGACAATGAACATTTTTGAATTCCTTCTGGAGAAGTCTATTTCTGTTTTTTAAAATGATCAATTTTCTTGCCTGAAATGAACATAAAATATTATATGCACGATCCTGCCAGTGTTCAGCACTTTTAAACTGCACCGATGTCATGTTCCATTGATTGGGAGAAAACGGGGATATAAATATTTGGGGGAGGGGGGGAAATAAGCATGAAAGAGGTAAGCATGTGTTTAACTCTGTTTCATTAAAACCCACAGGATTTTAGAATGCTTAACTTTGGCTGGCTTGTGACTTAAATGATTACAGCAAAAACAATCCTTGAAAAGAAATCTATGCCTCTTTAAAATTCTGCGGCCTCAGAGTAATGTAACTGCTAAATGCAAAAGTGAATTTAACTGAGCTTGGTATTAGGAGGGAAAAAATGAAAAGAATAGAGCTTCAGGAGGAGGTTCAAGCCTAAATTAATTTGCCACTGAAAAAATACATTTTGTTATTTTCTCTGTGTCAACTGCATGATTAAAACCGGCTGTTAAGTGAGCTCTGGGGATGTGCTCGTAAAAGATTTATGAGTAATATTCAATGTGATATTCAAAGTGAGTCATGAATATCAGGGTAATTGCTCTCAGTGTTGGCTCCTTTACTAGGCAGGAGTTTGTCAACTGCCCCATAAATATTTGCCTAGTCTCATGTAAAAAAGACAATTTCATCTTCTGAATTTTTATTACCTACTGTAATGTTTACCTTTGGAGCTTGACTATATGGGAATAGGTAAAAGGGTTTAGAATGTGCTTTATACATATATTTTTCTCCTTCTCAAAGTAAAAGATAACGCCTACTAAAATTTTCATCCAGTTGCAGGTCATGAAAAAGGGTTTGTGTATTTCCCCCCCTTCCTTTCCTTCCCTCCCCCTTTTTTTGAGCCAGGGGTCTTTTCCATAGGCTTTGTTTTTTAGCTGCACAGATATCTGTGGCTGGTGGCCCAGTTACCTTGTGCAGGTTTCATTTGAATGAATTAAGTACTTCCTCTAAAAATTCAATATCATTTCAATAGATGTAGCCTCTAAAGTAACCTGCAGTGATGCTTCATGAGCAAATCACATGATGTCAGAATGGTATGGTTTCGATTTAATCAAGAAAGAGATTAAAGTGGATGTGTGTTATTTTCAACTTCGCTGCAGCACCGCCATTTGTCAAAGTCAACCTTCTGATTGCTTTGGACCTACTGCTATCCAGGTCTTGTCAAAATAGTAGTCAGCACAATCTGAAGCAGGTAGACTAGCCTCTGTAGAACAATATCAAACACAGTAAAACAAAAATCATTGGCTTGTGAATTATGAAGTTAATAGATTGATCATATATTTTGTGGCTGTTAATTTATGTCTACAATGCTAGCACACCTTCAGTGTTGTTTCTTTTAATTTTTTTACCATTCTGTATTGTACAGTCAAATAGAAATTAATGTAAAGTTGAAATGAATTGTGTTTGATAATTTTGAACGCTGTTAGAACCTGGTATCTTGCACAGCTGTGCTAAGGAAAAACATGACTGTATAGAGGAGCATGTTTTCAGGAAAGCAATTAAAAAATATATTTTTGAGGGGAGGAGGCAATTCAATGTATGTAAAATACGTTGAAGTGCATTGTAGTACCTTGAAAGATACTTATCCCTCACTGCTGTTTGGATTAGTGGTAGCCATTAGTTCATTTTGGATTTTTCATTAGTAAATGCATGGCCTGCGCTGGTGTGCATGGCATGCACCGGTGACATGATTGTCATATACAGGGATATAAAACCACAATTTAAACTAAAATTAGTAGCCAGACTGTTTTAACATCTGAATTTCAGATTAAAAATCAATTTGAGCTCTGCTGGTAGTAAAAATGTCTGAGAGAAATCTCCCTCTGAAAATAGTGTAGTCTCTTAATATTGTGGGAAAAGAACAGGGAATCACTGGGGGGGGGGGTGCTTCTTGAGCAGCTAAGCTGACCTTAGTAAAGAGCTGCACGATAGTGTGGCTTCTATTCTGACACTCTCTCCTACTTCACAGCAACGACCTGGCTGGCCTTTGGCAATGCAATTCAATGCACATGGCTCCACAGTCAAATCATCAAATTTCCCTGTGTGTATATTAGAGTTTTGTAATGTGTTTCCATTATGAAACAATGCGGGGATAATTGTCTTTGGTAGCAATTAGCTAACAGGTTTGTTCAGTACTATTGGCAGAGGCATCCATCATTCCCTCCCTGACCACACTTTTTGTCTAGTGTGGACTATGGAGATCAATAGAATTCTATAGAGGGGAAATCACCTCAGCTTTAATGAGCTGCAGGTCTCAGTCAGTCTTGGTTTGGATTTTTAATTTTTCCCTTTAAAACTGTTGTGGGGAGCTTTTCCATAGGGACAGGTGAGTATTGTATATGTACTATTATTTTCCCTAGATCAATGTATGGTTTTAAATTGTTCTATAAAACAGTATGGGTATTAGTATTGAGGGACACATAGAAACAGTTTATTGCTCCAGTAACATATAGTATAATAAGATAGTTTTGAAAGTGACTACTGAACTTTAATTTTATTCTTAAATTGAATGGTTTCTTTTTTAATAACTTCAGATTTATTAAGAAGAACTTCAGATTTGTTTACGTAATTGGGAAAGATAGATGGAGGGGGAAAAGATTTTTATGTTAATCTACTATGACCTATAAAATATAATATTAAAACCTGAAAAGTAAAAAATGACCTATGGCATTAAAAATTTCAAGAATCATTGAAGATATTGAATACATATTTTTTGTTCCACAGTCAAGATTATTAGACGATTTTGCTAAAACAAAAATCCATTTCCCAAATGGAAGAACACAGACAAAGGAGGGAGGAAAGACCCCCCCCCCCCAATAAAACAGACTAACACAGTCAACAAAATGCCTGGTCAAATAAGAATGATTGTAGATGCCACCGGAAGGAAGATCAGACATATTCCTCCAATAAGCAGCTTATATGAAGTCATTCTAAAGATGGGAAGCCACTGTAGAAAAAGCCATTTGAATGGCACTAACCACCTCAGTATAGTGGAAGGGGGCACATAAAGAAGAAACATGGCAGACACCTGAGTTGACTGGCAGGAACGTATGAGAATAAATGTTCCTGGCAGCCCATTCCTAAGGGGGGGGGGGTAGAAACGCAGTGGCCAGGAGCAGAGCAGCTGCGTGCCTCCTGTGAGGCTTCCCAGCCACAAAAAAGAATTATTTAGTAAATCAGGAAACTCACCTATTGACTTCAGCAAGGCTGCACCTGCTATTTTGCTGGCGTATCTCCACTGCAGCATGAAGGGGTGGTCCCGGGCCGAAAAGGGTTAGGAAGCTGACTAAAGGCAGCTCCACCCCCAGGAACGCCCTGGGAACGCCTCCCAGGATGCCAGCAAAACAGGGAGATATGCTGGCAAAACAGCAGTGGGGAGGCTGTGCTGCTGACTTGGCACCGTGCTGCCGTGTTGCTGTCCGGGGCCAGCATAAGTGCCCCTTATCGCACAAAGTTGCACTTATGCTGCACGAGGTCACGCCAGCACCTATGCTACTTTGCCCCCCCCTTAGGATTGCACAGTTAAGATAGCCCACAACCCAGCTATTTAATATTTTTAAAGGTACAAATATGAACAACCCTGACCTGGATAGCCCACGCCAGGCCAATCTCATCAGATCTCGGAAGCTAAGCAGGGTCGGCCCTGGTTAGTATTTGCATGGGAGCTCACTAAGGAAGTCCAGGGTTGTGACAGAGGCAGGCAATAGCGAACCACCTCTGAATGTCTCTTGCCTTGAATGTCTCTTGCCCCACGCGGTTGCCATAAATCAGCTATGACTTGACGACAAAAAAAAAATGCACAGGAAATACTGGAGCAGTAGTATCATCGTTAAGCAAATATATTTGCAGATCTATTCATGAATTTTTAGGCTGCTTTTATCCCTGGATTGACCCAAAGCAGCTTAAAAAGAGAAAAAGGTTCCAAGCTACAAGCAATATCAAATAAATAAAAACATAAAACTCTGGTTGCTGTAGGTGTGGCAAGGTGATTTTAACAGATTCCAGGATGCAAGCACCAGGCCAAGGGCCAAGTGTACAGGGGCTCATGCCTGTGGTCCCAATCATGTTAAATATCTGCAGAAGGAGGAAGGGAAAAGACATCCTAGATGGCCCTCAGCTGCGCCACCTCCTGAGTGGCGTGCTGCCAGGCGTAGCAAGCCAAAAATGCCTTTTCTGAGAAAACCCCGTTAAAATCTCCATTGAGTTCCACGGCGCTATGCCTGCCTTTTTGCAGGTGTAACTTAAAAAGATAAAGGTAAAGGAATAGACCCACTGGGTGATGTCACATCCTGAAGTTTACTAGGCAGACTTTGTTTACGGAGTGGTTTGCTATTGCCTTCCCCAGTCAGCTACACTTTACCCCTAGCAAGCTGGGTACTCATTTTACCGATTTTGGAAGGATGGAAGGCTGAGTCGACCTTGAGCTGGCTACCTGAAACTGACTTCTGTCGGGACTGAACTCAGGTCATGAGCAGAACATTTGACTTCAGTACTTCAGCTTACCACTCTGCACCATGGGGCTCCAAAGCATAACTAAGTGCCTGCAAAAAAGGGTGTTCCTGGTTTAAAAGGACTTAGGGAGCTGACCAAAGTCAGTTCCGCCCCGGGAACCCTCCCTTTGATACCGGCGCGAGCACTTGCACCAGGAAAATGCTGCCGGCGAAGCTGCACCAGCACCTGCAGCTCATACTGCCATGCAGCTCCATAAAGCAACCATAAGTGGCCCTGCGCTGGTGTTAGTGGCAGTTTAGCTGGTGCAAATGGCACTGGCAGTGGGGTCACGCCGGCTCCTATCCTCTTCCGCCCCCCTCGTCAGGATTGCTCTGACCGTGTGTGTGAGAGCGCGCTGAAATGCAGCTCCAGTAGACCTTTTGTTCTTTATAAACTAAGGAGAGCATTGATGATCGGGTAGATACCTCCACTTGCCTACTCACCCAGTGAATTGGCTGTTGAAAAAACACTTCCTACTGACAATAATGTTATTAAAATATTGTCAAATAACCAGGCCAAAATTGAAAATATCAACTCCAGTTATTCATCAGAAATAAAAATACAACAGAGCCAACATTGTAGCAGAAGCAGTCTGAACTTTGTTCTTAACCTTAATAAATAAGGTAGAGAACTTTAAAAGACAAAACAAGGAGTTTGATTTTAGTATGAAGTGTGATAGAGATGAGGTGCAGAGATTTAAGGAGAAAGGGAGTAAGGGTATTGGGACAGTAGAGAAAGATGGCCTTTTCAGACTTCACTAGCCTCATATTGACTGAGTAAATGTGCTCAAGTCAAGCTGTAGAAATGAGGTCTGGTGGGAGATGTTAAGGTTGTTGTACCAATTGGGAAAAGTGACTACAAGGCTATTAAGTTCAGAGTTCATGTCAATGGAAAGTTACCCCAAAGTTCAAAACAGTAACATTTGATTTCAAAAGAGGAAATTTTACAAAAATGAGGGGAGTTAAGAGGAAACTGAAAGGGAAACTCAAAAGCTAAATAACTAGAGGATGCTTGAAGCTATTTAAAACCACACTGATTCAAGCCCAAGTAGAATTTATCCCCAGGCTAGGAAAGGTACTGCTGTATGTAAAAGGATGCTTACATGGTTAATAAGTCAAGGAAGCCATAGAATGAATGAAGAATTGTTTTAAGAAGTGGGTCTGCCCCGTGAAGTGAACAGAAGGGAGCGCAAGGTTTGGCAAAAGAAGTGCAAGTTAACAAATATGCAAGGAAAAAAGCAAATTGCTGAAAACATCAAGACAAACAATAAACATTCCTTTAAGAAGAAGAGTTGTTTTTTATACCCCACTTTACCTTTAAGGAGTCTCAACATGGCTTATTTTTTTTAAAATAATTTTTATTTTTTTTCTGAAACAAGTTAACATATAAAGATAAAGAGAAAGAAAAGAAAAAAATATAGCAGGACTTCCCCTACATCTTCCTCCATCCATTTATAAATCTATATCCTCTTTGGTATCTACGATTCTAATCCTAATATTTCTAATTACACTCATTAAACTAAATCTCATACAGTTTTAAAAATATAATATTGAATGTAATCATTAAAAGGTGGTTAATATTATCTCAGAAAAAAAGGATGGTTAATAAATCTCACTAATAATAAATGGATTAGATCAATAAGTAAAGATTATCATCTTCTTCATAAAACAATACCTCCTTAAACCCTCCATGTCTCCCTACACCTATTCATTGTAAATTGTCTTTATAATGTATTAATATAGTAAATTCTACCATTATTGCCAAAATCAAGCCTTTTAACCAGTCCCTTGTCTATTTCCAGAAAACAAAACTAGACTCTTTTAGCCAGTCCTTTTGTCCGGAATTTCCAGCGTCTTCCACTTTTCTTCATTGACTCCAAACACCGGAGAGCATCCTTGGATATGTTTGGTAAAATTCCCTCTGCAAGCATAGAGGTCTCTTAGTACATCTGCATTATAGTTTCTTCAATTCCAAGTTCATAAAAAGAAATCCCAGTAACTCCAGCCTTACCACCCTTCAAGTCCTCCAAGCTAATATCAAAGAATTCTTCAGGCAGTTTGTAAAAATAAAAGTCAGGGTCTCTCACGTTCATATCCTTCGTAAGCAGCTGGTCTGTTGCAGTTTCCTGTTGAAAGGATGCACCGTCTTGTTGTTTATCCTGGCTCTCCTTTTCCTTTGTGGGAATTTCCTGATCTTGAGCCATCTTCTCACTTGGAAAATCCGCTGCTAATCTAACATCGTTGTATTAGCTTGGTCCTTTATGTCTTTAAGTACATCCAAAATAGAATCCAGTTTTTGGTTGAAAGATTGATATATGGTGTTTGTCATGGTAATTAGTTGATCCATCTGTTTAATCGGAGGTTCCATGCTTGCTACTTTTAAAAATTTTGTTAGTGAGTTGGTAGAGTCCGGGCAAATAAACCATAAAATAGAAAAATTTGTAGGTGATTCAGCAGGATGCCTGTATTGTGGGTAGTATTTTGATGTTAAATACCATCAACACTCTAGTATAGACTGCGGCAAAGAACAGGATATACCCATAAAGATGTAGAACCGTGGACCTTTCGTTACCTCCTCTTCCAGGAACTTGGGAGTGATTTGCCAGTTACACAAGGGAGACACACTTCCGGTCTCACGATCTCACAGTCTGTAACAGTCTTGCGATGGCATTAAACAATGAAGGCGGAAAGACAACAACTGGGGGGGGGATTCTTCCTCCCTCCCCTTTCAACGTTGAAGTATCTGATTGGTAGTTATAACGTCTTTCAAAAGCTCCTGTTTGTTATGTCTACCCACTGATCAAATTGATAGAATTCCTGCCGGTTTATCTGATGTTTTTTTTTTGTAAGAGTCATTTATACATCAGGTGGGGAGGCACGGATTTGATAGATGTATTTGCCGATTCTTCAGATCCTCCAAATCCAGGTAAAACGAAAGAGTTTTTATAACTTACTCAGATTTTAGAAGAGTAGGTATTCTTGCTTCCGTGTAGTTGCTTAGGTGGTAATAGGTAGAGGAGGACTGAGCCTAAATCCAAAGAGACGCCGCGAACATGGCTTATAATAATTTTCCCTTCCTCTCCCCACAACAGGCACCTTGTGAGGTAGGTGAGGCCGAGAGAGTTCTGAGAGAACTGTGACTAGCCCAAGTTCACCCAGCAGGCTTCATGTGGAGGAGTGGGGAATCAAACCTGGTTCTCCAGATTAGAATCCACTGCTCTTAACCACTACACTTCACTGGCTCCAATATCAGGAGCAGGAAACCAACCAGAGAGGCAGTTGGGCCAAGGTACAGAAGGAATACTAAAAAGCAGGATGGGGAGATGGCAGAGAACTAACATAGTAGATACAAGTGACCTGAAAGATATTAGATACTTGGATTTTCAGAAGGCTTTTGAAAATATCCCTCAGAAAGATTCCAGAGTAAGATTAGCTGTCATGGTCCTTTCATAGATTAAGGATTGATTACACAAAAAGAAGTAGAGAGAAATAATAAATGGACAGTTCTCTTAATGGAGGGCAGTAAGTAGTGGGATCTCACAAGGACTGGTATTGGACTGGTGCTATTTAATATGTCCATAAATGATTGGGAACTGAGTGAACAGTGTGGTAGTCAAGTTTGCAGATGACATTAATTATTAATGAAGATGAAAATGAAGGCTAACTGTCAAGAACTCCAAGCAGATCTCCACAAATGGAGTGAGTAGGCAACGTTGTTCAATTTCATTTCATGTTCCTAGGCTCTGAGTTTTAGATCTGCACTCCTCCAAACTAATTAACTAAGTCCACTTACTCTTTGCTTTGTATAAACTGGATTAAGGTTCTCTGGCTAAGAAGGTGAGTGTGAGCCAGTGTGATACAGTGGTTAAGAGTGTCGGACTAGTATATCTGGAAGACCCAGGTTCAAATCCCCACTTGTTCTGTGGAAGCTCACTGGCTGACGTTGGGCCAGTCACACACTCTCAACCTAACCTACCTCACAAGGTTGTTCTGAGGATAAAATGGAGAAGAGAAGAATGATGTAAGCCATGGGGAAAAAAGGAGGGGTATAAAGTATTAAATAAATAAATCTTGTACTCTTTCATCAAGGATATATAGATATATATTTAAAAAGACTAGGTCCTGGCTGTGAAGAGCCTAGAGAAGAGGAGGAAAAGGACGTTTTAATATATATTTATGTCATGCCTTTCTCCCACACCTAAGTGGGCCTCAAGGCAGGGAATAGGATACAGTCTAAAACAACACTACAATAAAAACCACAAACCCCCTCCCTTGCAGATACTGGGGTGATTTTGGGGCTAACTCAGCTTTGCTGGTAGTGAGAGATAATGTCCTTATCTGCATGCTATATTGCCAATGGTCTGGCAGTCAGGGCAGCCACTGATCTTGCCTGTACTGCTTTGGTTAAAAAAAAAGAAGCTGTTTCAATTTCTGTTGGCACAATGTCCAGGTTCCTGCCTAATCTAGCTCAAAGAATAGGCTGAGAACCTATTGGTTCTTATTCTTTGGGAGCACTGGTGACAATAAGGAAAAGTGACTCTCCTCCTCCCCATATGATACTAACTCTGAAAAGGATAAATGCTCTTAAAATATACTTTTTTTGGTAGCCACCGTGGTGTAGTGGTTGAGGTGTCAAATTAGGTTCAAATCCTCACTCGTGCCATAGAAGCTTGCTGGGTGACCTTGGGCCAGTAACATACTCTCAGCCCTGATCCTGCCTAGTAATTAGATGGAAGACCGCCAAGGAATACCAGGGTCATGACATGGAGGCAGGTGATGGCAACCTCCCTTTGAACATCTCTTTCCTTGAAAATCCTACGGGGTCACCATAAATCAGCTGTGACTTGACAGCAAAAAAGAAGAAGTTTAATCTCAATCGTATCGAACAACGGGACTCTGAGCCTTGTTCATTTTAGCCATTTCTGCAACCAAAATCTTTTTACTGCTTTTGGAATGGCGCTCCTACACAGCAGAGGATCAATAGGAATGTTGATAGTAATAGCCTGATGAATGCACTTATGTATTCTATTACACAGACTGGAAATTTGAACACCTTGCTAAATAATGGAAGTACAAATCATTTGGTTAGCTAAAGCTAAAGAAACAAAAAATCTTGCTTGCCTCCTTTGAAAGGGGAATAATCAGAAAATCTACATTTTACATTTTGTGCTTAAGCTTTTAATAATTTTCTGCTGAACCCAATCCCCAATGATTCTGTGGTTCCAAACTGAAACTGGTAAAGGTTTTTAAATTTAGAAAAATGCACAAAATGATAGTTTGTAGAATTTGTTCTGGACTCTAGAATCTTCAGCGAGGTGTAGGGGTTAAGAGTGATAGTTTGGGGCAGTGGATTCTAATCTGGAGAACCGGGTTTGATTCCCCACTCCTCCACATGAGTGGTGGATACTAATCGCTAAGGTAGTCTCTAGTGAATCTACTTCTCATGAGAACCCATTATCTTCAGCAGAGTTCTTTATAAGCACTAGAGAAGCTTAACAAGCTATCACCCTTAAAGAAGCACTTTAATTTAACTACTTTCATAATGAATGCAATTAATCTGTTGTTATATATATATATATATTCAAATACTACGTCTTTTCAGTGACGATTTAAGCCTTTTAGTTTGCTTACATAATATGTGACCACTAGAAAGCAGTTGTTCTGATATCCTTGAGTATATTTCTGAATTCGCAATATGCTAGTAGCATTATGAATTAGCTTTATTACTCAAGTGAATTAGTCCTTAAGCAGTTTAAGGTTCAGATGGAAATGCAGTATACGATTGGGTTGAATCCTATTAGTTTTGATCTCCCCTGATTCCAGTCCTTACTTCATAGCCTTGTCAAAAGGAGCCCCCCTTCTTTCTTCAGCAGAAAAGCTAATAAGATCCAATCTAAAACCTTGAACAGCGTGACTCTGAAATATGCTATGAAATGTGTTTGTGGAAAGAGAATCAGTACTTAAGGAGAAGGAAGGAAGCACTGTATACCTGCTAATACATGGTGATGCCATTGAGCTGAAAACCACTAGTTTCAGATAAACTAATTCAGCGTAATGTATTACAAATGTTGGTTCTTTTTAAAAAGCTTTTGAAATAGAAAAACAGGTTTAGTATTTTAAGCATCTAAGTTCCTATGTGATTAAAACTGAATTAAAACCCAAGCATACAATGATCACAAATCCAGTTAATGATATTGTGCAATAATATTTGCTGAATATGTTTGTATGATGATCACTGAATATGACATACAACACTATGCATTATGTGTGGTCTGCTAACCTTGCAACCTTACCTTAACTTGATTGGTTGAAATGTGAAGCATCTGCCACCAGTCTTGCACCCACATATTAAACACGTTTTATCTAATTAGAATGGTTTTCTTTAAAATGTAGACTATACATGTAAAATAATGCTTTTGCCCTAAACTGTTAAATTACCAATGAATTTAATATATATTCTTAAGTTTGCAAATGAAATCAACAAAAAAAAAGGATTAACTGATGTGTTTGGCTTGCAAACTTAGTTTTCTTCCCTTTTTTTACAGTGGCTAACGTTGTGTGCTAGGAAATCCCTAACTCAAATTTGCTACAAACCTATTGGTCAAACCCAAATCTTACCTTGATTACCAGGCAACAGCATAGGACCCACTAAGCAGCAAACCTAATTGCATGAGAGAGTAAAAGCCAGGAATATGATCCCACCAGTGTAAAGGCCAGAACATACAGCTGAGCAACAGGAAAAGGGAACAAGCCGAGCACCAGAGGGTACACCAGAGTGAGGAATGAGTCAGCACTAGCAGGTTGAGTGCTGTCCCTTGCCTCCTGTCTCTCCTTTCTGGCTACACTCCATCTCACCGTTTCTAGCTATCCACTTTCCTGAGCCTATGCTTGCCCTGTGTAACTCTCCCAATTCATGAAAGACAGCTGCATCGAGCAGAAGGCAACAAGTACTACATATATGCAGAATGTTAGAGGCATCTCTGGTAAGGGAGGGCAGTGGCCAGGTCTGGAAACAGAGAAGGCAATGGATTGATTTTGCATGCATTAATTTCTCTGTTCAAAGCCTCTCTCTTGTCCTCTCTTTCTTTGTCTCCACAAGGTAGAAAGTGTCTTGGGCAGACTGTGCAGGTTGAAGAGGGAAGTTTTGTGGGGAGGGGTCTCTGAATTTGCTCGTGCTGAAAAGGAATTCTCTGCACTGCTGAGGGACCTTGCCTTAATAGCCTACCGATCCTCTGAGTACGTACAAAAAAAGGCAGCATGCATGGCACTGTTGGAGTGGAGCATAGCAGTTCCTTAAAAAAAAAGGATTTGTAATCTAGCAGGTGGGTTGTGACCCATGGTTGAACACTTAGATGGCCTTAGGCAGCCATTATTCTGTAAGTCACAGTTTCACACCACTCCACCTCATACCACCTGCAGGGCAGGAATAACAAAATTGGCTGAGAAATGCTCAAAGTGCTATATAAATGTCTGCTATATAAATGCCTGGCCAGCAGCACACAACTGGGCCATCATTTTCCTAGGTAAAGTCTTCTGGGGTGGGGAGCAGGTAAATGTAGGTTGGCTGTTGAGTGGGAAGGAGGGAAGAAAGCAGGAAAAGGGGAGATTCTAATAGTGAAGTCAGCCAAATCTGAGGATACTTAAATCTGGTGATCGGAGCTGTGAATGGACAGAACAGACCCTTCTACAAATCTAAAAAATGTCCCAGATTTGCAGAAAAATTTGAAACCTAAAAGGAATAAAAAGAGGATATGGGGGTTGCCAGAAGGAGGAAATGGGGAAATAATGTGGGGAAAGGGATAGAGTGGATGCCCCTTTCAAGTCCTTGAGGGTTCCCCTACAATGCAAGTGGTCCTGGCCCAGTGGCTGGCACCACACAACTGTGAAGAAAAAAGGAGGCGGAACCATAAGAGAAATGTAACACACAAGAAAATTGGTGCATCTCTGGTGCAACATTTCTTAGAGTATAAACACAAAACCACAGATTTCTTGTTTTGGGTCATATACAAATTAGACAGACAGGATGATTCAATTCCATTGTACAAAGAAGCCAAGTGGATTATCAGGTTAAAAACTCTGCACCATAAGGGGTTAAATGAGAACATTTATTGTCAAGATTTTTTGTGTAGATAAGTGTTTTCCTTTCAAATTTACAATACATAGAATACATTGTTGTTTACTCTACATTATGTGATTAGATATTGCACTCTGTTCATGCTCTGTGAATTGTCCTATGTATAATCTTTGTATATAATTTTTAAAATAATGTTTTAATTGTGTAGCAGATATATCTATATTATTAATTTGTGTTACTTTTTCATTAGATTTCCCCTGAAGAAGCTGTATGTGAAATGCATTGGGGTTATAAAACCTATTAAAGAATCATTTTCCCTTTGCACCACACAACTGTGCCATAGTTTCCCTAGGTAGATGCTGCTCGGGAGGGGGGGATCTGATGACAAAGGGGCAGATAAATGTAGGTTGGCTGTTGGGTGGGAAGGGGAGGAGGAAGCAGGAAAAGGAGGAGACACTACGGGGGCATTTAGAGAAGGGAAAGAGGAAAAAGTGTGTGAGGGGGAAATGAGATGCCTCCTGCAAGTCCTTGTGGGTTCCCACTGGTCCATATATAATTGTCAATGTGGACCCATCTGTTGATACTGAAACCCGGTGACTGGAGCCATGAGCAGACAAGATACATTTCTATGTACCCAAGAGAGGTTTGCAGAAAATCTGAAATTTTAAAAAAATCATGTTGGGGCGATTGGTTAAAAAAATTGGCTGTTGTTTTTAGAAATAGATGGCCTCAGTGGCTGTTGCTTAGCAATCACAACAATTTTGTCAACTCTTGATTTCTGTAAGAAAAAGACAGGTGGTGATCTAGCAGACATTAGATACAGACCTCAAAGAAGTCCGTCATCAAAGACTTCTGAGTAAACTTATTGATCATAAGATGAGAGGATGAGTTCTCTTATGAATTAGAAAATGGTAAAACAACAGAAAGCAGAGTGTGTGAGTGAACCGACTGTTCTTGCAATAGATTTTGGCAAAATTGGTATTGGGACTCATGCTAATGTATTTGTTCAGAAATGAGCTGGAATCATTGTATGTTTGTTGTCATAAACTTGGCTCACAGTGATCCAGAATTCTGCAAGTACTGTATTTCCTTCATTCATATTTTCATTTTTACTAAATTCCTTTCAGATGGGTAGCTGTGTTAATTTGCAGAAGTGGAATAAAATATGAGTACACTGACGCCTTAAAGACCAACTTAATTTTCTAGATGTAAACTTTCATGAATCAAAGCTCACTTTGTCACCTTATACACTGAAAAATGTTGTTGAATTCTGTTCTGAGCGCTTCCTTGTGTTTGCGGTAAACTGCACAATCTCTCTTCCTTGTTCATACATCCATAACTGATGTAAGATCTAAATTCTAAAATGAAAACTGTTGGGCTTTGAGTTGGCCTGAAAGTTGCAACTTCTGACCTAAACACTGTTATCCTAAGCCCAGTTATAATAGGGTCTGGCTAGTGAGGGGCAAACACATATATTTAGAAATGAGCTCTGTTGCCTCACCTGTTTAGAAATGAGCTTTGTTGCCTCACCTGTTTTGTGCTGAACCCTAAAACTGAAAACAGGTTGTGGCACTGACCCCTGGTAAGCCCTGGCTCAGATAAAGCCCTGAATTCAGACTGAAACTTTCCCCCCCTCCATTCCCAGGATTTTCCAACCTTTCTCTGCATTTTGGTGCTTCTCAGCAGTTCAGTCAATGGCTAGAGCAGAGTTCAGTGAAACAGCTTGTATTGATGAGTTCAGTTGAACTTCAGTGGAGAATGCTTCCAGAAAAGTCACACTGGACTGATCAATTTTTTCACAGACATATAGCTGAATCTTACAAAAAGCTTAATGTCGGTCATTACATGTCTTGGGTATGGTATTCCCCATACCAATCCACTCCAAAATGAGGAAGAATATTCCATACTTTCCCTGCCCATAGTCATGGCTTGCAGCACCATTCTAAACAGAGTTACACCCTTCTGAATCAATGAGCCTTGGAGAGCGTAACTTGGCTTAAGACTGCACTGTTAGTGAGGAGACTGGGGGTGGTTTTGGTTGATTTTTTTTTTAATGTTGGCTCTGAGCTTTCAAACACAGAAACCAACAAAGTCAGAACTTTGTAGTTTGTGAAACTGAATCTACAAAATTGACTGAGTTCAAAGTTATGATAGATTCAGGGCGAATGAAAGGAAACACTTCTTTACTTAATAAGTAATTAAACTGTGTGCTGTAGTGATGGCTGTAGTGATGGACTTTAATGGATGACTTTAAAAGAGGTGAGAGGTTCAGGGAGGATAGGTTCATCAATATATACTAACCTTGGTAACTATAGGGAGCCTACATGTTCAGAGGCAGCAAACCAGTGCTACAATCCAACATCTGGGGAAAGCCCTGTTTGTTGTCTCTCCAGGGTAATTAGTTGTCTGCCGTATGTTGGATTAGATCAGTGGTTCTCAACCTTTTTTGCTCCGTTCTGCCCTTTAACCATTGTTCCGAATATAATTACCCCCTTCTCAAGATAGTCTAACTAAAAAAACAACTTCAATTTTACAGATTGCACATGATCTACAGGACATCACACTTTGCTGAAGAGTGGTCCAAATCCCCTCCCCTGGAGCCCTAAAATTCCCCCCTGGGGGGAATTCCCCCCTTGTTAAGACTAGATGGACCACTGTTCTGATCCAGCAGGGCTCTTGTTATGATCTTATGATACAGGTATTACAAATGAAATTCCACAACTAATTAAATAATTAAAAAGAAACTATTTGCCAGGACTTAGTGCTAGGTCTAAGTGGTATTAAGTTTAGAGTTGTTAAAGTGCACACATATCCAATTATCATGTTAACATATTAATAAAAGGTTATTTTAAAAAAAATACAAGGAAATCATACCTGTCAGCCTAACATTTGTCCAAAGTAAACTATGGAAAGATTGGAAAACTAAAATAGAAGGAACATCTGCAAGCCATCTGCAAAAGAAGTTCTAGCAGACTTTTAGGGTTCTTTGATGGAGAGAGGATATTGTGGTAAATGTTATATACTTGGACTTCCCAAAATACTTTAATTAAGTCCCTTATTAAAGACTGTGAAGGAAGGTTAGAACTAATGCAAGTGTTTTATGTTGAAGCTGCTCTTCTGCCATGGAGTATGCGCACTGCAGAAAAGAGAAGGCCTGACAAAATGTATGTAGCTTAGACATGCTGGGTATCGTGATTTATTTATTTACTTCATTTATCATCTATCTTCCTTGTTGAGATCTCAAGGTGGGTTACAGAATTATAAAACAGTGCAATAAAGACCAGTATAATACATACAATGAAATTAAACAGGCTCTTACAGTTAAAGAACAATGAAATAAAAACAGTATAATACATCTAATAGCACAGTATAAGAAAGTGGGGAGGGAACTGCCCAATTTTTTTTCATAGAAGGTTAAAACTACATCTGTGTTCCCTTTCTAAAAAGCAATTCTGTTTTACATTATTCTGCAGGCCATTCTACCAGATGGACCCAGAACAGGGAATGTTTGGGTATGAGCAGCTGTTGCTCTTGCCGCTTTGCAAGGTGGCACCTTCAGAGGCTTAACTCAGATAGGGTTGCTAGCTCTGGGTTGGGAAATATCTGGGGATTTTGCTGGGAACTACAGTAGTCCAGGGGAAGAAGGCATACCCACACAATATGATAGATCGTATGCATACCTCAGTATTAGGAACCAGGAGATAGGAAAACAGGTAAGTTTTGTTAAACTCACTGAGAGCGTTTGTAATTACAAAGCCAAACTGAGGCAATATAAGTTCATACATCACTATTATGGGTCAGTAACTTGGAGTAGAAGATGGGAATAAATATAAGCTTTCATCCCTGTGGGAAGCAGACAGTGGTAGTCCTCAAGGTACTGGTAGTATTTAACTTATTAATGAATGGTTTTGAGATGGTGATGAAGCAAGTAGGCTGCCCTCCAAATTATTCAAGGTGACCTAAACTTTCTGCCATCAAACACTTGAGACCAGTATACATAGTCTTAGTTTTCATAATTTGTTCTGCTTTTTTACAGTGCATTTTTAAACAGGGTTACTCTCATCCATGTCCATTGAAGTCACTGAACTTAGAAGAATATAACTCTTGGTAGGATGGCGCTGTTAGCCATGGGAAGGAGGACTGTGAAAACTCATCCCTAAACCACTAGAAAATCTTTCTTCTTTCCATGATTGCGCTATATACTGCAAGTACACATTAAATGTTTAAGAAGAAGAAGAGTTGGTAGAGAAAGTCGGCATATAAAAACCATTTAAGGTAGAATCAAAGCGGCTTACAATCCCCTTCCCCTCCCCTCAACAGACAACCTGTGAGGTAGGTGGGGCTGAGAGAGTATGGGTGAAAATGCATGGTCGCTTTATCCTCCTTTAATCCCTGTTTTAGCCAGGATCGAACGCACATTAGGCGAAACACATGCGTTCGATCCTGGCTGAAACAGGGATTAAAGGAGGATAAAGTGACCATGCGTTTTTGCCCTATGACTAGCCCAAGGTCCCCACCCCTACACCCCCACCCCTACACATCTGGCTTCATATGTAGGGGTGGGGAAACAAATCCAGTTCACAAGATTAGTGTCTGCTGCTCATGTGCAG